>NC_056740.1:439983077-440103077 GCF_019279795.1 Protopterus annectens | reverse complement strand
TGGCTAAAAGCTTTTACAATATTCTTTATATGAACTGTTGTTATGGTCATCTTTGGATTATATTTCCACACCAAATGGGTAAAAGGTTTTATGCATAATGCAGTTATGTAAAGATGAATTTGTTAAAGCTTTTGGATAAAAAGCTAACTAAATAAATACAAAGATGTTTAGAAATCCATTGTGATTTAGTAAATATAAAATGATGGTAAGCAGTAGCAGTAACTGTGTAAAAAGCAGTCTTTGTTTCATTTTACGTTATACCTTTAATTCATGATTACTTGACTTTGGATTTGTTGAACATAGAGATATATTTCTTTTGGAGTGTATTTATTTATTTATTTGACTTGTTTACCAGGAAAGTCAAACTAGGCAAAGCCTTTTTTCAGTGGTGGATCAGGGAAAAAAGCTTCACATTATATACATTTGAATGAGATAACAGTAAAAACATACAGTAACATTTAAGATTATATACCTTGACAGGTGATCATCATGTCACATACACTATATAGTATTACTAGCATGTTAAACTCAGGTGCAGCTATATAACATCACACGACAATAGAACCTTCAGCAATATTTTACATTGTGTGTATACACTCCCACTGTAATATTATCAAAGAGACATATGGTATGTGCACATTTTATACTATTAGTTAAGATTCACCAGGAGAATGCAATATTAAAAGTTTAAGAATTTAGTGATATCTGTTTGATTTGACTGCATGATATAGGGAATTAGTAATAAGGTTTGTACAAGGGCAGTCCTACTGTATGATAGATATGATTTCATCGGACTGTAAATTATAGATGGGATGAGACTTAGAATAAGAAGAGGTCTTAGTAATGGGGGTTGTTAGAAGTGCAGGACCATTTTTCTTGAGAGGTATATCTTCAAAGAGAGATTTTAAATTGAAGCTAAGATGAGATATTTCTGATATCTGCTGGGATCGAGTTCCACAGTTTATAGGCAGTCATCATTATGATCTTTAGATTTTTGATTGAATACTAAGAGTTAATTCAGTGGACATATTTCTCTGTGCGGCAAGTACCAGTTTAATAACTGGCTGGAGGTAGACCATCTGTCTGAAGTATAGAAGAGCTTGTGGGAAGTCTTTAAATGAAAAAAGTCTAGCAGATTATATAGCTCCAGCAAGTCAAGGTTGTTCATGCCACAAAGTGATGTGTTCAGTTAATGTGGTAATTTGCAAACTTTGCAATTTTATTTTAGGATTGTTCCATTCTATCTAACTGAGAGGAGTGTAGATTGTAAAACACTGATGAGGCATACGTGAGACTAGGGAACAGAAAGGTCTGAGCTACAACCTGTATGTTCTTTTAGAGATGGTTCCATTTTACAGAGAAGTCATAATTTATGGTTAGTTTTGTTTTTGTTTTTATTTAGGTATTTTTGTTTTGGTAGTTTGTTTCATGCTATTTTTCTAACGTTAGTAATGCAACTCACTTTTAAACTGTCGAGTAATTTTTTATGCAGTCCTAAATTGCTTATTTGTGTTTAACTTTTGCAGTTCTAGTTCCAAGAGTCATCCTTTAACTCTATAAAAAAGAGGTAATCTTCAATGCTGTTCTTTTATACCCTGCTTTGTTCCCAGCATCAGACTACAACTTATTAACATAATTTAAGTGATGTGAATCAGTGCAATCTTGTCAAGACTATCAGCTGCTATCAGCAGTAGTCTTTTTGGGAGTCATTGTCCACTAACTAAATAACTAAATCTCAGAAAAATCTACAGGTACCCAGTCTTGTAACACAAAATATTACGCAATTATGTAAAAAAAACATAAATTTTGCAGAAGAACGCAATTCAGGAGCTGTCCCCTAGCTCTCATTTCTCTAAATATACTAGCTCTGAGGTTACAGAACCTAAAAAAAAGGAAAGATGAAGCAGAACAGCATGAATTGGTGTTGATAATGGGTGACTTAAATGCACATATCGGGACAGACAGAACAGGCTATGAGTTCTGCCTGAGTACACATGGGTGCGGCAACAGGAATAAAGAAGGAGGGGCCATTCTAGACTTCTGTCTGACAAATGGCTTGATAGTAGCCAACACACATGGGATCAAAAAGATATACAGTCACAAGATCACATACAAGAGTTGCCAACATGCAACTCAGGTAGACTTGCTCCTAGTAAAGAAAGCAAAGTCAAACCCAGTGAAAGAGATGCCTCACAGCATAGGTTCATAGGTCCATAGGTAGGTACTAAGCTATCTGCTCGAGGGCATTTATAAGCCTAGCCAGAGTGTGTCGGCTTTCATCGCCCCATTGATTAGTTAACTGATCCTCTGTCAAGCAGAGCCAATGAAGTGATCCCAGGGGTGTATTTTCTGTTACCCATCCACTTGTCAAGGTGTCTCTTGAAGAGTGTTAGTGAGGGGCTCTGCCTGATGTAATTTGGAATTTTGTTCTAAAGCATGGGGAGTCTCTGTGACAGAAATCTATCCCTTCAGCATGTTCTATTTATTGTTGTGGCGAGGTTTAGCTCACTTGAACGCGTGGCTTGCAGTGACTTGGATTTCTTTAGGTGGAGCATGTCCATTAATTCTGAGTTACACATGGCTTTGTAAGTCAGGCAGAGATCACCTCTGAGTAAGCGATATGCCACTGAGTACAGCCGGAGTTTTTTCAGTCGGGCTGCATAGGACATATGTTTGAGACCAGTAATCCTCTTGGTGAGGTACTTTTGTGGTCTTTCCAGCTGTTGGAAGTGTCTTGTGAGGTACATCCCAAATGGGGCATTGTACTCTATGATGGGTCTAATGAGTGACATGTAGAGGGGCACTATAACCTCTTTATTTCTAGATGCAAACCCTTTAGTAATTAGAAGGGACACATAGAAGGATTTCCTAACTACTTTGGCAATATGATTGTCAAAGGAGAGATTACTAACTACCTGGGTCCCCAGATCTCTTATTACCTCTTCTGTATTAAGGGGGCCGCCATCTATGTGGTATTTCATGAGTGTTTTGTTTTTCTCAAACGGGATGACTATGCCTTTTTTGGCATTTAGCTTGAGGCCATGACTTTGACACCAGAGCATACACCACTGGTTGCCACAATCAGCTGCAAGCAGTGATCAGAGAAGACTCTAAGGTCAAGAGAGATCAGGCTGAAGACCTGGAAGTTGACTGGAGAGAAAGCACAACAGTTCAAGAAATTACTCAGGGCTCTGGCACCTCAAGAAGAAGAGCAAATAGTTGGAATTGAAGAAGAATGGCAAAACCTCAAAACAGCCTGTGTGAGGATTACAGAACAAGTATATGGCCAAGCCAGGCATGGAAATAAGGTACATAAGGAAAGCTGATGGTGAAATGCAGAAGTCCAGAAAGTCAACAAAAGAAAGAAAGAGTGCAGGAAAAAGTGAGAGATAGAAAAGACGGACCAGGCTAGGAGGGAATACTGGTTGAGTAACAAAGTGGCTGAGAAAGAAGTTGCAGTAGCAAAGACCAAGGCATCAGAGGCACTGTACCAACTTCTGGAAAATGACTGTAGATGGCACAAAGAAACTATATCAGGCTGCAAGGCAAAGACAAAAGATAAAGAAGATAGTCAAACAACCTTCACAGGGGATGTCAGCAACAACTTGCTCAACAGTCCATGGGACATCAAATGCAGATGAAAGGAATGCTTCCAGCAGCTTCTGACTGAAGTATACCCCAGAGGAGATGTACTGTCCCAGACAGCCTACAATGAGAGAAGACGAGGAGCCCACCATAGAAGAAGCTGTAAGAACAGCACTAAGGAAAATGAAGTCAGGGAAAGCAGCAGGATCAGATGAGGTCACTGTAGATATGATAAAGATGCTGATAAGACATGGGAAAATGGCTCATGAGGGGACTCATAGCAGTGTGGAGAGAAAGGCACATCCCAGATGACTGGAGAATAAGCATACTCGTGCCAGTGTTCAAGAACAAAGAGGACTTTTACAACTTTTGGCTGTATCAAACTCCTGTCACGTTGCATGAAAAGTTCTGAAGATGGTGTTTGATAAATGACTATGCAGAGCAGTAGAAAGTAAGCCAGGAGATGAACAGTTTGGATTCATATCAGGTTGCAAAGCAACTGACCCAATGTTTGCAGTGAGACAGATAGTTGAGAAGAAGCTGGAGATGAGGAAAGAGTCCAATTGGGCATTCCTAGACTAGGAGAAACCATATGACAATGCCCAAGAAAGCTGATTTAGACAGTCCTGTGATGGTCTGAAATCCTAGATACATTGCTAGAATTAGTGCAGGCTATGTACAAGGACCCAGTGACTCAAGTATCAGTATTTGGTGTCACAGAGGGGTTCCCAGTGGCAGTGGGTGTGCATCTGGATTCATCAATGAAAAAACTGCTATTAATACTGGTGATGCACTACATTAGGAAACAGGTCAGAGGGGACAGATCAACAAAGTTGCTGTATACAGATGATGTGGCAGTACAGGCAGACTCTGAGCAAGAACTTTAGCAAAGGATAGGGGAATGGAATGCAAAACTGAAGGCACATGGGATGAAACTAAATACAGCTAAGACATTCATAATGGCAGAAAAAGGGGGGGGAAATCAGAAAAAGCTTAAAACTGAAATAAAAGGGAAGGTAGTGGAACAGAGTAACAGCTTCAAGTGTCTGAGAGGGGTGGTTGAGGAGAAGGTAAGTCTGAATGAAGAGGTCAGAGCTAGAATCAGAAGGTCTACAGCCAACTAGCACAGGATGGCAGGGGTAGTGTGTGACAGAAGAATGCCAAAGAAGCTGAAAAGTAAGTTGTACAAAATAGTGGTGTTAGCAGTACTACTGTATGGTACAGAAACATGGGCAGTAAAGGCAGAGTTGTTGAGGAAGCTAAAGGTGATGGATATGAAGTGCCTGAGATGGGTGGTAGGATCCACACTGTGGGACTGACAAAGAAATAAGGACATAAGAGCAGAAGCCAAAGTAGCTTCAATTACAGAAAAGGTCAAAGAGAACAGATTACGGTGGTTCAGACACATGTGCAGAAAGCAGAAGACAATCTGGTGAAGAAGATTTGGGACAGACAGGAAAAAGGCAAGAGAAATTGAGGGTATCCAGTAAAGAGGTGGATGGATTGTGTGAAAGATCACCTGCATCAGTCAGGCATGCGTGTCAATGAAGGTAGGAGAGGGGCATGATGACAGCTGACATGACACGCTGTCCCTGTGTAGAAAATGGAAAAGAAGGATGGATGATGATGATGATGATGATGATGAAGAAGAAGATGATGAAGAAGAAGTAAATAATGAAGTTTGTTTTGTACGTGAGCTGCATTCAGGTGATGATGATGACATTCTTCTGTAATTCCTCCACTTCAGATGTGCAATAATGATGGCCTTAACCTTTGCAATTGGCTGCTTGTCAATGTTCTTGCATTACTGGAGCAGACTTCCTCACACATATATGCTTTATTAGTTGAACTTCTTGTGACCAAACAGTATCAGAGTCCTGCCATAATTGTCCGGGCATTCATTGCAGAGTAGATTTTGTTATTTGTCATCTTTACTGCATTATTTTGAGGCTGATATTCCCTGAGCTTTTGTAGAGGTCTTGAGTATACTTTTCACATTTTGCTAGTTGCACTGTACATTTCATAGTTGTGTTCAACAAGCCATAGCTAGGCAATGTGTAGCCCCTTGGACATTCATGGACCTACACCTTGACCACCTGCAGTTCACAGACATGTACATGTGAACACTGTGTAGTCAATGTTTTACTTTTCTCTATTTCTGATTTTTTATAGGGAAACCTTCCAAAAACATATTTCTCAAGTTAGTTGTGAAATCATTTTCTACAAAAAAAAAATTTTGAGCTACAATGATAGCTTTGATTTTTTGCATTTATGCATCTAGCCTCTTCTATTCCTCAGCATTGATCGTAGGACATTGCCTTGACTCCATGTGCAAAACTAGGGAAAAGGGGATTATGGATGGATGGATTTTGTAAGGACAATCCTATATTGCTAGGGCAATACTGTACACGCATTGTATTGAGATTTCTCTATTTCCTCAAACTATTACAACTTTTTCTAATTCTGAAATTCTAATAATGCTACTCAAAACAAATAATCACATAAAATAACCATTATAAGAATCTATCTATCTCCAAGTGATAATATTACAGTACTTAAAGATATCCTGTGTTGGATCTCTGCTAAAATCCCATATGAAACTAACTCCAAAAGTCCAACTAATAATATCCAGCTTTATAAATTCCAGTAACTCACTACTATCCAAAAAAGTCATTGCTAAACAATCCACTCTGGACTGGTTACTAAAATCCTCTCTGGATAAAATCTATTGTTATGGTACTCTCCTGAATAGCCTACGTGACCATTTACCTAAATATGCAGTCAGACACCAAAGCAGCAATCTTGGAACTCACCACTATGCCCTGGATGGAAAAATGCCTACCTTCCACATTGCAGCTTTCATAAACATGCTTAATCAAAACAACTGTGAATCATTTAAGACCCCCTTTAGATGGTGCTGTAACATAATTTAACACAGTTTTCCTAAGCATCATAGACTCCCTCACTCCCCTTGGAAACAAATCTAGACACATAACTATCCTTATAATTAAAAATAATCGTGAAACAGAGAGACTAAGCATGCAAACTTGGTCAAACAATAAAACAAATAAAGCAAATAAACCGAATAAAACAAATAAGAGCCTACAAGCTTGCAGACAACACCAAAGATTAGAAAACTTATCACTGCACACCCCAAAGAAGCACTCTAATAACCTTAAACTCCTCTGGGCATCACCTAATAAACTGCTAAATCCAAGACAAGTCACTCATCCTACCACCACAACACTAAACCAACATGATATGAGTTACATATCACAGTCATTTCTTTGACTGGCAACACAACCAATCAAACATTTATAGCCCTCCTCAATCTAATAACTTCCTTGAACATTTCTCTCTTTAACCTGTTCCAACCTTCATGACCAAACAAGTCCTCCATAAACTAAAACCCACTACCAATGCCCCAGGCAATCTGGCAGGTGAATATCTTAAAGTAGCAGCAGAAGGAATTTCCTATTCCGTATGAGTCATGATAACTGATCGCTGATTGAACATCTAGTCCCAACAATCATGTCTATGATACTCCTTCACAAAGAAGGTGAATATGCTGAACTGTTTCATTACAAGTCAGTAGCCATTCTATCCCCTTATCAAAAGCAATAGAGAAATGTTCAACAAATAATCAGCTATCTGTTTGAAAAAAAACAGCTTCTTACTTCTATACAAGATGGTTTTATACCCCGTCATAACACTACTGCTGCTATAATGAAATTTCTACAAGTATAACTACACAAAGAAATTAAAGCAACCTAGTTCCAACACTTTTCTTAGACCTATCCAAAGATTTTGTTACTGTGTCCCACCTGACACTTCTTGAAAAGCTCTCCTTCATAGGCCTAGCTAAACCTTCCCAAGATTGTTTTCATAGCTATCTATCAAACAGCACAAGAGGTAAAATGTCAAACTGACTGTTCCTGTTTCTCCCAATAAACAGAGGAGTTCCATGCGGATCTGTTCTAGGCCCTATACATTTTATCCTCTTCTCTAATGACCACCATACAGCTGCTAAACATGCTACTATAGTCCAATATGCTAATGATTCAGCATTGGTCTGCTCCCTAAAACTATGGCAAAATTACAAGACCTCACAAAGGAATCATTCTCATCTGCTGAGTCATGAGTAAGTAACTCACAACTCCTACTAAACCCTAACACAAAAAAATAAAATAAAATAAAAATCTAGTAATCTTTATTATCAAACAACTGTCATCACAAAAGCATCCTTCTTTACCTCCACCATCAGCACCAGAATTAAACAGGTAATCCAAGAAAGCTATTAGGCATCATCATAAATACACAGCTAAAACTAATCCTGCACATATTACAAGCTGTAAAAAAAACATAATAAAAGTCTACAGTATACCAGACCAACATTGCCAGAAGGTGTACAGCCACTACTTTCTTATTTCCACCTCTCCTGTATGTCACACCCATTTTTACTAAAGTTCAAGTCATGCAGTTAAACAAATCGGAATAATGTTACAATAAAATATCAACATTTGAGACCAACCTGCACTTCAAAGGGCACCACTGTCTGGATCTCAAAGAGTTAAACTGGTAAGAACTCCCACATACTTAACTCATTCCCTCCAATGGAGATCTGGAAGTTTGCGCTATGACTTCCAATGGCAGGAACCTAAGCTTTTTGACAGAAACAGGTTATGTCCTCAGATTTCAAGCAGATGTTCAAATCTCTGGAACAAGAGGGGTTACTAAAGAAATGTAAATGGCAAAATCTGCAGCACAAAGTATTTTTATAGAGGTAGTATTCTTTAGGTTCTAATCTTAATCTTAAACAGAATTTTATAATTTACAGTGAACACAGTAACTATTAAGTTTGCAATATTTTGTAAACAACTTAAAATATCTCAGCAACCACTCCAGTTACAAACATATTGAAAGCTGCACTTTGTTTATCCAGCTGAGAGCTGTCTTATGAGGTTAAGCAGTTCTGTGTTTTTTATTTGGTTCTAAAAATATTTAGAGAAATATAAAATGTATGTCAATATAAAAAGATATTACAAGAACAATTGACACCACCTTACCTGCACTAGACAAATGTCAAATAGCGATACAGTTGTGTTTGCCATTCTATAAACTTTAAGAAGAAAGCTTACAATAAAGTGTATGCAGCACAGTTTTGGAATTATTAATACAAAAACTAACAAGCAATATTTGCCGCCTACAGGTGTTAGTAGGATGTAACTGCAGAAACACCTGGAGAGATCACTCGGCTCACCCATCTCACAACAGTACACAGACTTCTCCCTAAGTCCAGAAACTGCCCATCCCTAAACAACATAATTCAACCATACTCTCAAAAAACCCTTTATGTCGTAGGCATAAATTACTTCTTACTTTCACCAAAGTATACAAAAGTGTAGGAGACTGTCTGTATTCAATTAATACTGCCAGAGCATGAAGCCACATCCCATTAACACTGAAGTCAATCCACAAGCTACACTCTTTCACAAAACAATTAATATCACATCTGATAGACAAATGACTCTGCTCCTGCATTCCCTAAGGCTTGTTCTATAACTTCCATTTATTTTTACTACAGATTGGTCTCACCACTAGCCTAACTCTGTGTACATAGTTTGCAATTTATCTAAACTACACCCAATCCCAAATGTTCTCCTCCCCTCACTGCCCTCCAATGCCACTTTCATTCTTGCATAGCTCTTCCTAAACTCTGCTCACTGCTACAACCCACCCCCATACCTCTACTAGTACCCCATCTCCTCTTATCTCTGTTCCCGCATATTCTTCCTACATTGACCACAAATGTTACCTCTTTCGCATCCACCTCTTCTCACCTTCCTTTTGGCCTTCACACCTGTTACTATCCATCCTAATGCATATCAAATACTTACACCCCTGTTACTATCCATACTAATACATATCACATACGTATACTCCTGTTACTATCTATCCTAATACAGTTCACTTACTTCACTTCCTTACACTCCCATTACGATCTATCCTAATATATATCACTTACTAACACTCCTGTTACTACCCATCCTAATACATGCCACTTACTTACACTCCTGTTATTATCTATCCTAATACATATCACTTCCTTACACTCCCGTTACGATCTATCCTAATATATGTCACTTACCTACACTCCTGTTACTATTAATCTTAATACATATCACTTACTAATACTTCTGATACTACCCATCCTAATACATATCATATACTTACACCCCTGTTACTATCCATCCTAATACATACCACTTACTTACACTCCTGTTAGTATTCTTCCTAATACATATCCCTAACTTACACTCCTGTTACTATCCATCCTAATACATATCATTTACTTGTACTCCTGTTACTATCCATTCTAATACATGTCACTTACTTACGCTCCTGTTACTATCCATCCTAATACATATCATTTACTTGTACTCCTGTTACTATCCATTCTAATACATGTCACTTACTTACGCTCCTGTTATTATCCATCCTAATACATATCATTTACTTGTACTACTGTTACTATCCATTCTAATACATGTCACTTACTTACGCTCCTGTTACTATCCATCCTAATACATATCATTTACTTGTACTCCTGTTACTATCCATTCTAATACATGTCACTTACTTACGCTCCTGTTACTATCCATCCTAATACATATCATTTACTTGTACTCCTGTTACTATCCATTCTAATACATGTCACTTACTTACGCTCCTGTTACTATCCATCCTAATACATATCATTTACTTGTACTCCTGTTACTATCCATTCTAATACATGTCACTTACTTATGCTCCTGTTACTATCCATCCTAATACATATCATTTACTTGTACTACTGTTACTATCCATCCTTATACATATCACTTACTTACTCTCCTGTTACTATCCATCCTAATACGTATCATATACTTACACTCTTTTTACTATCTATCCTAATACACATCACATACGTGCTCCCCTACAACCCCCAGTATACTTGCCAGGATTCTACAGTCATAGTATCTTCAACTACAAGCACTCTATTCCTTTAATGCACAGAGCTCCATTAGTCAGCTACCTATTTTCTTTCCTCCACTGTCTATTTTCCCTTTTTTTTTTCCTTCTTTTTCACTAAAGACTACAGACCAGTGATCATTTGTACTGAGTTTTAGACAGGCAACTGCCTTCTCTTGATGCTTGATGTGTATGCATGTGTGTGGGGAGGGCATACCTATGCATGTGCATGTTTCACCCTCCCATGTGCTATCTTGCTAACATGTGCTAACATTAATCCTGCCCCTAAATATAACCCAACACTTTATCAAAAAAAAACCTTTCCATAGCACTACCACTACACAAGACAGCCCCACACACACAGACATGCACCAAAAATCAGCCACAACACAAAATCTATCCCTTTACCTAACTCTTTCGCTAAACCTAATGTACTAACTCTCTCACAAACTCCACCACATGCACTAAACCCACTTACCTCTGACAACATTTGAACTATCTACAGTTTTTTTTACATTCTGAACTGTTGACTTTAAACTGCACACACACACACACACACACACACACACACATATATATATATATATATATATAAATATATATACGTATATATATATGTGTGTGTGTGTGTGTGTGTGTGTGTGTGTGTTACCTGGAAGGCAGGGTCTTGCAACCATTTCTGCCTCGCCATTACTCAGCCTTAGATTGTACATCCTTTTTCAAGGATGGCAAGGGCAGTCAAGCCACCAATGAACTGGTGAATACCCATCCAATCTCCAGAAAGAAAATGCATCACACTGCTTGATTTGCAGTGTGAATCTGTTCCAGAGGTAGGGAAGGTGCTGTGTAATGAACTTGTCTTGCCATCACACTCTATTTATTTGTGGATTACAGCATAGATCTCTATAAGGTCCTTCTAGCTGTTCGAGATGTCTATTGAGATGCATCACAATTGGGGCATTGTCTTCAATGAATGGCCTATTCAATGCTGAATATGATGCTACAATCAATGCTAAATATAACGTTACAATCAATGCTAAATATAACGCTACAATCAATGCTGAATATAAGACTACAATAACCTCTTTAGATCTGGATGACATTCCTTTCGCAATTAGCTGTGCTAGGTAAAAGGACTTTCTGACTACTGTCATTGCACAATGATAAAAGAAGAGGACGTTATCAACCCAAGTTCCAAAGTCTTCAATAATATTCTCATTTAAGGCTGAGGTATAGTCAATGTTGCATATTAAGGGGAGGGGTTGTTTACCAAATTTGACAAGACTGCCCTTTTTAGCATTTAATTTGAGCCTATTTTCCAGGTATTTACAAGTGTAAATTCTTGCTGAACGCATTTGACATCAGAAGGGGACCATGTCTCACAGTTTACAGGCATCTGCAGACTTGGTTAGCCAGAGGTCTTCATTCAGGGTCTGCCGATCAGAAAAGAAAATGATGAACAAAGAGGTCCAGGCCCTGAGCCCTGTGGGACACCATTGGTCCGGTCCATGCTCACTGATAAGGCACATAATACCTGAACCATTTGAGTTCTGTCTTTTAGCCAGTTTGCTATCCATCTTATTACATAACTTGTGATGCATTAAGATTACTAACTATGCCAGCATGTAGGATGACGTAAAATGTCTTGGCCAAGTCAAGTTATGTTGTATGGACAGTGCGGCCACTGTCAACAGTCTGTGTTACCCTTTCAAAGGAGTTAACCAGATATATATATATAAGACAAACGCACCTCCCTAGAAAACACAAGTGGAAAATCTAAGGGCAATGCTGCTCAATGCCAGAAGTCTAAACCTCAAGACGCACGCTCTCAAAACCCTCCTCAGTATGGAGAATATCGATGTCTGTGCAGTGACTGAAACCTGGTTCAAGGCTCCTGAGAGCACCCCAGCACTACCAGGTTATACCTCATATCATGCTTTTCGGCCTCAAAACTTGGACTGAACCACAAAAGGAGGGGGAGTATCCATATTCATCAAAGATACCCACACCTCCAGGTTAGTGGCAACGCACAAAGCATCGGAGACCATCCAGGTGCAACTAACCATAGGCAAAACTGCCCTACAGTTTGTAGCATGTTACAGACCACCCTCTCAAACTCAGGAACCCCACTCAGCCTTCCTGAAGACACTGGAGAGTATGAATGTCTCTCCAAATACCATCATATTGGGAGACTTCAACTACCCAAACATAGACTGGGAGCATTACTCAAGCCCCAACACCCTAGCCCAAAGGTTCCTAGAATTCATAAACTCAAATGCGATGGAACAACTAGTCACCACTCCCACAAGAGGAGATAATATACTAGACATGATCATCACAAACATGGGGACACAATGCTCCACACCGGAAGTATACCCCTCATTGGTGAGATCAGACCATAAATTAATCTCACTGGAAATCCACATTCCACCCCACCCCCAGCGCAAAAGACCACAGTGAAGAATTTCTCAAAAGCTGACTTCACACTTCTTAAGAATGAAGTGGTATCCTTCAAGGCCCCTGGGCCAGTGAAAACCACAGCCCACACCGCTGAATCCTTTATAAATGCTTTCTACGGACACCTTCAGGAATGCATGGATCATGCAATCCCAAATAAAACCAAGACCCATTCCCCCATAGGCAGGCGTCCTGTCTGGTGGACCCCAGCCATAAACAAGCTTTACAACAGGAGGAGGAAGCTACTACATGACAGAGCAAAATCCCCAAAAGGGTAGGCATCTCTGATCAGTACTTGCAAAAAACTATGATCACTCATAAAAAAATTCCAAGGCCAACTTCGAGAGAAAAATCGCAAAAGACACTAAAGACAATCACAAGGCCTTCTTTAGTTATGTTAGAAACCTGGGTGGAAACTCCCAGATATGCTCAGAGTTAGTCCAAAATGACAAAAAATACACTGAACCCACAGACATTGCCAACATACTGGCAGACAGGTTCAGTGCAAATTTCTCTCCCCCCTCCCCCCCAAAAGGAGAAATATTTATCCCAGCAGCCTCCCTGACATCTCAGATGCCCAGGTGAGAGCTGCCCTCTCCAAAGCTAAAAACGCAGCATCAATGGGACCAGACAGTGTCCCGGGTTGCGTGCTACATGAACTCCAAGAGGAACTAAACCCGCACATAAGGCTGCTGTTTAATCTTAGCCTTACTACAGGATACGTACCCAAAGAATGTTGTACAGCAACAGTGGTCCCACTCCACAAAGGAGGTGCTTCTATGGACCCTGGAAATTACCGCCCCATAATCTTGATGAGCCTGGTCTGCAAAGCTATGGAGAGGATCATTATGGAACTCATAAACAAAGACATTGGGGACCTACAGACACTGGATCCTGCCCAATTCGGCTTTGTCATGGGCAGATCCTGCCTTTTGAACCTGGTCGACTTTTTTGAAACAGTCACTAAGGCCATTGATGAGGGTAAGGCAGTTCACACAGCCTACCTTGATCTTGCAAAAGCCTTCGACACAATACCCCACTCGGGCATCATAGACAAGCTCACCAGCTTAAATGTAAATCCATATGTCATAAGATGGGTTGCAAACTGGCTCAAGGACAGAACCCACAAGGTCAGAATTGCTGGAGCCATGTCAGACTTCTAAGCCAGTCACAAGCGGTGTCCCACAGGGCTCGGTCCTGGGACCCCTCTTGTTCGGCATTTATTTTTCTGAGGTGCAAGCAAACATAGGAGGATTGTGGCTAACAAAGTTTGCAGATGACTGCAAAATGGGCACCATAACTGATACTCCAGCGGACACAAGCATCCTTCAGAAAGGCCTCATAGAAACAGATAACTGGTGCCAGAGCCATTGCCTTAAACTGAACACCAAAAAATGTATAGTCATACCCATTGGGAAAAACAAAGTACCCACAAATTACCACATAGGTGGTAATCCATTAAGTATGGAAGAAGTAATCAGGGACCTAGGGACCCAAGTTGACAGTAACCTCTCATTTGACACTCACGTTGCCAAGGTGGTTAGGAAGACCTTCTATATTACCCACCTTATCATGAAAGGATTCACATCTAGATCAAGAGAGGTCATTGTGCCCCTATACTCTTCCCTTACCAGGCCCATAATTGAGTACAATGCCCCATTTGGGATGTACCTTACCCGACACCTGCAGCAGTTAGAAAGACCCCAAAAGTACCTCACCAAGAGGATCAAGGGTCTCAAACATATGTCATATGCTGCCCGGCTGAAGAAACTCCAGCTCTATTCAGTCGCATACCGCCTACTCAGAGGCGATCTATGCCTGACGTACAAGGCCATGTCCAATCCGGAATTAATGGACATGCTCCACCTCAGAAAATCCAAATCCACCAGAGCCACGAGAGCGAGAGATTTGAACCTCAACACAGAAATAAATAGGACGTGCTGGAGGGACAGATTCATAACCCAGAGGCTCCCTATAGGATGTGCTGGAGGGACAGATTCATAACCCAGAGGCTCCCTACACTCTGGAACAGAATCCCAGTCCATGTTAGGCAGAGCCCCTCACTGACTCTCTTCAAGAGAAATCTCGACGAGTGGATGGGAGATCGTAGGTTTACCCCGGGGGTCATCTCTGTGTCACTACTAGACAGAGGCACAGTAGACTAAACCCTAAATGGGCATAGTATTCTCATTCCAAGGGGTGACGAAAGCCACACACACTCGGGCTAGGCTTATAAATGCCCTAGGGCAGATAGCCTAGTATGAACCTATGAACCTATGAACCTATATTAGACAGAATATATCCTTGGCAAGGCCAGACTACCGTGAATCTAGCCTGAAAAGACTTTTAATGTCATAGTTTATGATTTCAATTTTAATATGTTACTTTGTTTTGCAAATTAGACTTGTCACATTGATGGACCTATAACTCCATGGATCAGTGGAGTGGCCACCCATATAGAGTGGAGTCATCACTGCTATGTACAAAACTTAAGGAATGAAGCCACTGTTTATAGTCAGTTTAAATAGTTTAATAGTTTAAGGAGAGGTCCATGCATTACTGTCCTTGAAGCCAAATACCCATGGTGCAAATCACTTTTAGAACTATTGTTTAGACCTAGCATTGGAGATTCCATTACCAAACATGTTACAGGATAGTAGCACTTTAGATTTTAGATAATTCTTCTTGATTTGAAATAGTATTCATACTTTTGATATTGACAAGTTGGCCTACTCTTGTTACTTGTCATAATATTACTTTTGCCCCATTTTTTGTGCCATTTGAATGCAAGCAAAAGCAACAAGCTTATTAAGGAAAACAAGCAGTGTAACAACTGTTTGTGATCATTCTGCTGTCATCGTTTTCATATCTTCTTTAACAGGATTTTTAACAAAAGTTCATCCCAGATAATTCATGAGCCTCGGACAATGGTACTGTTATATACAGTACTTATTCAAAGAGCACAGTAGGGTGGTAGGAAATACTCTGCCAAAATTCTCAAAAAAACATTTTTTTCACATTAAGAATTTTCACTTTAGAATGCAATCATAACAAATTTATCATGTGTTCAAAACATGGACTATGTGCACATTGAGAGTGTGATGACTGAACCTTGTAATGCATTTTAAGAACACAAAATATGTTTTTATAATCAGAGAAGCACAATTATAATTAATTGTAGACCTATTTCACTATCATCTCAGGGGTAAACACAAAAGATACATGACATTATATACATAGTAAATAACAAAATGCAATATATACATGTATTGCACACAAAGTGTATATTATAGCAGGCTTAAGGGTATAAAAGCAAGCGATACATAAGATTATATACAGAGTGACTGAAAAAACACAGTATATACATGCATTATATACAGAGTGCACACTGAAAGAATTACAGTGAAAGTAGAGTCAGAGCAAAGTATGCCGAGGGAAATAGGATAGGAAAAGGTTGTTATATAGATTCATAGGTAGGTACTAGGCTATCGGCCCTAGGGCCTATATAAGCCTAGCCAAACGGTACTCTGGCTTTTGCCACCCATGAAAATTATTTTCCTGTGCCCCTGTCAAGCAGAGCCACAGAAGTGATCCCCGGGGTGAATTTCCTATCTCCCATCATATGACCAGAGACAGAGAAAGCAGTTGCATTTTCCTAGATTTTTTTTCTGATGTGTATTTTTGCTCTGATTGGAAAATGGGATAAGGGAAGTGATCCTTAAGAAAAGCATTCTTAGTACTGCTATATAGACCAAAAGCTGTAAAAGCTATTAGGCACTTCACTGCACATTTTCCTCTGGCACATCACAAACTTAACTGCACCTTTCAAAGCAAACAAACATTTCTGATAACTTTTCTTTAGTGGTTGGCATGTGAAATGTATTGTGACCAGATCATAAGAAGAAAAGTGCACAGCAAGGTTGTAGTGCATGGAGCATGGTGATTATGCTCTGATGTCCAGAAAAAGACAAATCGATTAAGTGTCTCTATAGAGTAAGACCCAATCTTAACAAATGTTAAGCACCCCTGCTTAACTTGTTAAGGTCTGGTCTCACCCAAAGGAGTCAAATCTGCCAGTACCGACCAGCAAATAGCAGAATAAAAACAGATTTGTTTCTACCTGCTGTCTTTGTCAGTAATGTGTCCCAACTTATAAACTTAGAAAGGTGATAGAATAACAGGATTTGTGTTACCATCCATTTTCTGAAGGATAGAAAGTCTAAAACTCTAATGTATTTCATTCTTTAGTGACTTCATTCCTCAGTGATTTGTAAGAAAACTACAGATTTTATGAGTAACTGACCAAATATATGAGGCAAAATCTGGACATTCTGCAAATATCTGGACAGTTGCAGGCATGGCAAGGTGACTATAAACATTAAGAGACTTGAGTTACACACTGTCTTTCAGACAGTGCTTGCTAAATGCTTTACAGCTTTGAAAGCTGCTAAAACACTTAGTGCTATTATTTTCTGTAACTAATAGTACATGGAACAGATCTGACATGGATGGCAAAATTCACCTCTCAAGATTCACTCTCGAGGTGAATCTCTTGGCCTCTATATCTCAAACACATAATAAGTCAGTTATGATTGGTGATCCATTCATAATCCTGTATGTTATGCCTTTTTCTGATGTCATAAAAATGTATAAAGAGCTTTACTGTTTGATGGTTTCTACGAGTAATCACCACATTCCAAGTGCTACAAAAGAAATAATAATGAGGCCGGAAGAAGGACCACCTCCCAAAAGTGTATTCTATATTGACAGCTTATCTTCATCTTCCTCCATTATGTTCAATGACTTCAATGTAGCCATGCCTCAGTATAGGATCATAGGAGATTACTAGGCTATTGACCCTGAGGCCCTTATAAGACTAGCCAAGAGTTTAGCCCATGCTTAGATAAGTCAGCACCCAAAGGCCCTGTCCAGCAGGGGCACAGGTGGAATCCCAGAGGTGTATTTTCTGTTTCCCATCCTATTATCCTGGTTGCACTTAAAAAGTGATAATGAGGTGCTCTGCCTGACCTGGAGAGGGAGTCTATTCCACAGATGGGGGAGTGTCTGGGACACAAATCTGTCCCACCAACAAGTCCTATTGATATCACAGACTAGGTTGTGGTCGCATGTATGGGTTGCTCGAGTGGAGCTTGACTTGGGGATATGCAGCAGTCCCATCAAGGTGAGGTCTGAGATTGCTTTGTATGCCAGAGAGAAGTCACCTCTGAGAAGTCTGGTATGAAACTGAGTAGGGGGACAGGGCTTTTAGCCTATCTGTGTAGGGTAGATGTTTGAGGCCCTGGATTCTCCTGGTGTGGAACCTCTGTGGTCTGTCCAGCTGCTGCATGTGCTTTGCAAGGTACATGCCGCAGGGGGCATTGTATTCATTTTAGTTCTAGAGTGACATATCATGTTTACTAGCAAAAGTGGAAATTTTAAATAATCTCAGCTTTCAAATAAATGTGTGTAATGAATCTTTTTCACAAGTCACCTTTTTATTTATTATCTGTGCTGCTTATCAGTAACTCCTAGATGAAATTCTTAAGGTTCATAGGTTCATGGGAGATTACTAGGCTAATGCCATAAGGGACCTTAGAAGGCTGCCAATGTAACCCAATTTTGCCCAATATATGGCCCCTATGGGGCAAGAGGATGGCATGGATTTGTGCCTGTGCATTCAGTTTCTTTCAGATTACTTCTGTCCATAAAGGACATTGGTACTACCCCAGGTGTGAATTTGCAATTTCCAATCCATTGATCCAAACTGCATTTGAAGACAGACAGAGAAGGGCTCTCCTTAATGTGAATGGGAAGCCTGTTCCAAAGAAGGGGAAATCTCTGAGACACATATCTGTCCTCCAGCATATTTTGTCTGAGTTGCTGACTGAGATTATATCCCTAGATCAGGCAACCCTCATGGTGTTTGACTTGCAGATGTGTAGCAGCTCCATCAGGGCTGGATTTGTGAGTGTCTTGTAGGTTAGGCATAGGTCACCCCTTAATAATCGGTAGGAGACAGAGTAAAGGGATTGGGCTTTTAGTCTATCACCATAGTTCATGTTGTTTCCACCTTGTATTTTCTTTGTGAGGAATCTATGAGGTAATTCAGTCTGCTGTAGGTGCCCAGTCAAGTGCATGCCAAATGGTGCACTGTACAAAATTATTGGTATAAAAGGGGTTGAGTACAGCGGGACTATAATTTCATTGGATCTGGAAGCCATACCTTTACTTATACGTTGTACCACAGAAAAGGATTTCCTCACCACTGTAGACACATGGTATTCAAAGTGCAGGCTACTATCTGTCTGGTACCTAGATCTCTCACCTCTGAGTCCACAATAAGAGGCATATTATTGATGTTGTAATTTGCAGGGGGTATCTGACATCCCAAATGGTATGATAATGCATTTTTTTTGCATTTAGGCCATGGTTTTGGCAACAATCACTTGTCAGATCTAGATCCTCCTGAAGGATATCTACATTATTGGGGAATTCTATGATTGCTCCCAGCTTGCAATCATCAGTAAACGTTGTCATCCAGAGGCCTTCCACATTTGTCTAAGTAAATTCTGAACAGGAATGGTTCCAGTACTGAACCCTGTGGTACAACAGTAACTGGCCTCTTGCTAGATCTGGATTCAATCACTTTAACCACGCATCCTGTCCATGCAGCAATTGGCTATCCATCTGGTGACATAGGGATTTATGCCCAGTTGTATGAGTTTATTTATAATACCTGAGTGGGGAATTGTGTCAAATGCCTCAGCCAGATCAAGGCAGGTGGTATGTACTGTTTTACCCTTATCCATGGCCTTAGTGACTTTCTCAAAGAAGTCAACCAGATTCAGTAGGCATGACCTGTCCTTGACAAAGCTGAATTCAGTCGGGTCCAGTGTTTGGTGGTCTCCTATGTCATTATTTATGAAGTCCATGATTATTTTTTTTCATGTCTTTAAATATAAGATATGTAATTTCCTGGATCAGTAGATGGTCCCCCTTTATGCAGAGGAATAACTGTTGCTGTCTTCTATTCTATCGGAACAAAGCCAGTACAGAGCCAGTGGTTAAACAGAGATCCTAATGGTCCTGATAAGTCCTGATTTAAGCTGTTTAAGAGACAACATAGTATATTGTTGGGCTCCACAGAAGCCATGTTTTTAGTTTTAGAGAGTACAGTGGCAACCTGTTCTTTGATGATAATTGGTGGTGGAGTGGTAGAGGGCATTTCTGGGGGGAGAAGTAGGGGTGATGGGGAGGTGAAATTTCAGATGAATTTGTCGGCCAGCAGATTTGGTATGTCTTCAGAATGAGTATAGGTGATGCCATCTACAACTATTTCTGTATATTGTTGGGTGTTGCCCTTAAGATTGCAGACATAACTGAAAAATGCCTTATGGTTATCCTAAGTTTTGGAGGTGATTTTTACCTCAAAGTCTGCTTTCAGAGACTTGACTAGTACCCTGATTTACTTGGTTGGACTAAAGAGGGACTTTTTACTCTTTTGTGCATATTTCCAATTACTTCTTGACAGGATTTTCTTTCTTTTTTATTAATACTAGTGGTCCACCAGGGTGGCTTGTTTTTGAGGTTTGACCTGGGTTTTATTTCAGTCTGCTAGTGTCGTTTTTGTGCAGTTGTTTTTATGGTCATATATGGCTTTTGTGTATGCCTCTGCATAGGCTTCTGTGTTTTCTTCATTTAGGGAAGCTTGGAAACTAGCTATGCCATCCCTTAATAGAGGGCAATTTACCTTAAAGAAGTTCTTAAAGTTTTTGGGATGAGGTTGGGGACTAGTTGTACCTTTATTTCAAGTAAAACCACTTTGTGATCTGATCTTACTAACAATGATGTAACATTAGGGGGGTGCAACACTATCCCATATTTGTGAGCACCTTGCCCCCCTAGTGGAAGTGCAGACCAGCTCCTCCAGGGCATTTGAAATTACAAATTCAAGAAATCTTTGGGTCTGCGTGTTAATGGTCATGTATGCCTCCCAAGTAATGGAGAGGTAGTTAAAATCACCCTTGCGTGTGGTATCAAACTGGATGGTGAGTGATTCTAGTAACTGCAGGTATAATGTATGGGTTTCCTGGTTCATAGTGGGGGACCTGTAGCTAACAAGAATAAGGTAATGGATTTTTTCCATGGTTAGCTGGACATAAAGTAACTCAAGCATGTCATATTGTTTGACCAGCATTGAGGTGTGCTTACTTTATGTAGACAGATACACCTCCACTTTACCTCTTTCATGTTCAGTGGGTGGTCAGAATGTATACATGACATTATAGCCATGTACTTTCAGAGCACTTTCCATGGCCGTGAACCATGTTTCAGTAAGTACTTAGATGTCAGCATTCTCCAGGGTGAGGAGAGCTTCCAGGGACTGCAGTTTCTTGTTGATGCTCTTAGCATTGAGCAGTAACACCTTTAGCCTGTCCTGAGTAGCTTTTGTCATGCTGGAAGGTTTGTCAGCTTGGCAATGCCTAAAAAAGACACAATAGAGATGGAAAATATTTTGGCCAAATACCAAAAGCCTAGAGGTGACAGGTGAAGAGCATCCCTGGCAAAGCAGAGTTACCTATTAACCATGTTTTCCTAGGCTGAAAAATGTTAAACCCCTTTGGAATGACACCAGTAGCTAAGTTAAAGTTAATCATTTTCTACCGGTATTGTGGCATCATCCTTGGAGATGTTAGAATGCTGCTCATTGCTAGGCTCATATCTGCCTGTGACTCATATTCTTAGAGCTCAATCATGTCTCTCTTCATGTAGTCCAAAGAGGTATATCTCAGGTCATTCATGCCCACATGGACTATATGACTGAGTCATACTGGTATTTAGGGGTAAGTGACCTGAGTTACTAACTGTAACCTTCCCCTTATCCAGCCTGGTAAGAGGGTCACCAATGTGTCTCACAATGGAGTCCCCTATGACCAAATTATTGGGTCGTAGAGTGGTTTCCCCTTATGGGCTTTGTAGCTGAGGCACAATGAGATGTGGCTATAAGTGTTGTGATGGGAGTTGTCTTGTTTGTCCACATGTGGAGTTTCTAAGGACTGCACCTAAGAGGCCTTTGAGGTTTGGGTAAGTTACATGTGAGCACCTCCGCATGTGTGGGTCTATGTTTGTGGTCCTTTGTAGGTGCGGTGAGTGATGTGTGTGAGTCACTGACAGCCTGTTTGTTGCTTTTTCTGCCTGTATGTGAGAGTCTAGCTTCCAATGTCAATGTGTACCTACATCTCTCACATACTGTATTTGTCTGTTTGAGAATTAAGTGGTTGCCAGTGTATATAAGCCAATTGTTACATTGCCTCAGGATACCCATGTCCACCAAGCTGGATTCTGAGGTAGCAGGAAAGTGCCCATCCATGGTTGCAAATCCTAATGTGTATTTGAAAGGAATAGGAGTGGAGGGTGCTTGTAACAGGATGAGGGAGGGGTGCTTGTAACAGGATGAGGGAGGGGTGCTTGAAACAGGATGAGGGAGGGGTGCTTGTAACAGGATGAGGGAGGGGTGCTTGCATGGTGTAATCTGCAGTAACTGAACCAGTGATGCTATGCAGTGTCAAATCAGATGCTCTCTGAGCAGCAGTGGTCCTGGGTGCTATAGTAAGGTAAGTAGCACAATAACCTTTCACAGTACAGTGCAAATAAACAATGTTTCCAGATGTTTGCATCTGTGCAGGGCACTGGCACAGTGAACAGCTCCATGTAAATGTGCTGAGTTTATACCAGCACTGGAAATACAGAAAACTGGCTGAGCCCTCTGGCCAATACAATGAATAAACTTAGAGCCCTTCTGTGTGCTTCCCAGCTCAGACAGACCAGGTAAACACCTACTTCCTCTAGATGAATAAGCTCAGTCCTTCTAATGTAAAATCACAGTAAAGGAGTATCCGGAGAGAAATGTTACCACAAGCAAACTTAAAGATACAGATACAGCAGTGTATTTTAAATACTTTACTTTAAGGCAGTAGACAATGGATAGATAACCCTCCCACACAGACATGCAAGCTTAAGACTGCAAGAGAGGAATAAAAAGCTATTATAGGATGGCAACATCTGGGAGTTTGTTGACACATAGTATAGCATTCATTCATGCCAGGGTTGTTGAATATTGACATATCTCATATGTGTATGCTGCTATGTGCATACATTCAGATGCCATGTTTTGGATCTTTCATTGTTTCTCTGTATCGGGTAGTATTTCTGTTTCCATTTTACAGACCATTAAAAAGGGTCTCTATCGGCTCACAGAAGTTTCAAAACTTTGAACATCATACGGCCAAGACCATATGATCAAAGTTTTGAATCTTCGAAAGTAAAATACATTTTTTTTTATGTTTTTGCAGGGGGGACAAGCCCTCCTGCACCCCCACACCCCCTGCTAATTAAATCTACCAACTCCAAGATTGCACTACAGCGAAGAAAATGATAACTTTCCTGTTCTGCACTGTATGGCGATCTCCATGTCAACATTTTCGAAGTTTCAAAACTTCGATCATATGGTCTCAGCCATATGATGTTCGAAGTTTTGAAACTTCAGTGATCCAGAAGGGACCCAGTAAAACATATCTAGTTAATAAGACCAGTCAAGGAAAACTACAGTTAATTTTTTTTGGCATAGGGAGTATCAACTATGGGGTTACAGTAAATGACTTCAGCATTAGCATTAAATAGCATACTGTCATACTCAGTCCTCTGTACCCTGCCTTGTAATGCAACCATGAACCGTTATGCAGCTAATACTCCAGCTCATGATTGCTGAACATACAAAGATGCATAACTACCACTGTATTCCACTTGTAAATACTTTACATGGCTGATTTCACTGGTAAGTCCATGCTCTGTTCATACCAATTACACCTGAAAGTGCATTTCAAATTCTTTTCATCCTGGGAGATGTTTGCACTTCACCTAGCAGGTACAGATATGATTGCAAAATAGTTTAATAGTTATCTATCTGCCACAATGTTTGTCTGGAGAATTTTCCCTTGTATCTTCACTGAAAATGGTAACCTGTTCATCAAAACAAATAAATAATAACTTCTAATAACATAAAAATAAAGGAAGCAACAGGCCACGGCTATATGTAAATTAAAACAATTTAATCCACAACAGATAACAAAAGGTGAGCGCTTTCGTGGACCAAGCCACTTCATCAGACAATGAAATGAAACAAAAAATTCCTTTATATACCATCCCATGCTAATTGATTAAAACCCCACATTCATTTAAAGTCACATGTCATTTTATATTCAAATACACCATACAAAACTACTCATTTAAAAATTAAGTAACAAAACCATGTATAAACCATAATGCAACATTACACATTAAAATGTTATACATTAAAATGTCACTTTAACAGGTCTCTCCCTAAGAGAATGGACTTAATATTCATTTTGTCATTGAGGCCCTTCCCCATACTAGCCCTGAGTCTCACAATCCATTCAAGTTCTTTCGTCTCAACTTTTAATTTCACATCTCCCCCCCTGAGGTTGTCCATGACTCTATCAATCACCATAAAGGTAAACCTAAATGTAACCCCATGGGTTCATACATGCCTGGCTAAGGCATTTGTCTCTGCCTTCCTCCCTATATCATAGAGGTGCTCCCGTATGCGGTCCCTTAACCTTTTGGTTGTCATCCCTACATAGAATGATGCACAAACCACACAATGAGCCAAATACACAATATTTGTACTATTGCAGGTTGCAGATAGTTTAAACTTAAAAACTCAATCCATGTCAGGTTGTTTAAACTCTCCACTACAGTCAACATACATACAAAAATTGCAGACTTTACAGGGTATAGTACCACCTTCACCCCCAGCGGCACAAACCTGAGCCACCCCTTGTTGTAACCTGGGTCCGCATAAAATCCTTTTCAGATTCTTTTTGTTTTTAAAAATGAACTTTGGAGTATCACCCACTAATTCTTTAATCGCATCATCAGCACACAGAATATTCCAATTCCTCTGGAAGATGTCTTGTAAAACCTTAATATTGCTAGAGTAAGTTACTGACATTCTCATAGGTCCACTTGTGCTCCCTACAATTTGTGATGGCCATTCACCATTAGAGAAGTAGGGCCTCCCCTCAGTGTTCCTACACTCCACTACTCCTCTGAGGGTATCCTGAAGCTCATTATTGGCATAACCCCTCTGCAAAAATCTCATTCTCAAATCAATCAATTCTCCTTCAGATTTAACTTGATTTGCTGTCAACCTTGATGTTCTCAACCCTTGTCCCCTCACAATATTCTTGAAAATGTGCTGGGAATGCATACTTGTTCTATGCAAGTACCTACTTTTATGACATTCCTTTCTATGTATCTCTGTCTCGAACTGTCCATCAATCCTTTGTATAACCTTAACATCCAAAAAATTGATCGTGCTGAAAGAGCTCTTCATGGTGAACCTCAAAAAGCTGGTACATCTATTCAGATATGAAATAAAGGGGGCAAAAGTGGATTCATCCCCCTCCCATAAAATAAAGAGGTCATCTACAAACCTCCTGTAAAACTTCAAGCACTTACCATATTCTCCCATCAGATGCTCCTTCTCCCAGTGGGCCATAACAATGTTGGCGTAGCCATTGGCACAGGAAGTGCCCATGGATATGCCATCCAATTGCTTGTATAGGGTGCCTTCAAACAAAAACAAATTATTTTCTAGAATGAGCTCCATAAGGAGAGACAAAAGATCAACACATCATCCATTATATAACCCATCTTCCAATAGGTACTCCCTAAAGTATTCAACCCCCACCTGATTGGGGATAACAGTAAACAGGGATTGTACATCCATTGTAATAAGCATCAACCTTTCAGCATTCACATGCGTACTAATAAACAAATACAGATCCCTCAAGAAATGATCTGTATCCAATAAAATAGTAGGATTCCTCCAATACAGGTTTCAGATGTCGCTCAACATATATTGATAGAGTTTTTGTGGACCAACCCCTCCCTGGCACAGTAGGTCTCATTGGTGGTTCTAGGGTTGTTTTATGAATTTTGGGGAGGCCCTGTATTATACGTATTACAGGATACTTAACAATAAAATAATTAAACAAATCAATACTAATAACATTACATTGTAAACATTCAAACACAGCACTGTATATAGAATCATTGCACCTCTGTACCTGTTGAAAGTCCACTTTGAGATAAAACTTTGTATCATTCAGCATGGTAAGCATGGAGTCCCTATAATAGGAATAGTCCATCACCACCAGAGATCCACCTTTATCCGCCGGTCTAATGGAAATAATAGTGTCATTGCGCAGGCACTCTAGAGCTATTCTTTCTTCTTTACTTAAATTGTTAAAATATTTAACACTAGCATCACAATCATACAAATTGTAAATTTCTCTGATACACACCCTCTCAAAAGCATCAAGAACTGCACTGTTGGTGGGAATAAATCCACTCGGTTTCTTGAAAGCATTCACACCAGTCTGATCATTAACAGCACTGCCAAACTGCATTTTCAGCATTACATTCCGTGTAAAGGCTTTCAATTCCAAAATGTTACAAAACCGGCAGCAGCCAACAACAACGTAAATAACTCACAAAGTGCTGAGACAGGATGGCATAATGTACTCAATCCTATGGTAAAGCCAAAGCTTGGACCAAAATAAAGTTAATTCTGAATTTATTGAAGAAAAATTACAACATATCCTTGTTAAGCACTTTCATCCACACAATAGTGGACTTCACCAGAACACTTTAAAGTACAACTGCCTGATATTTAAAAACATTTTGGCACCAAAAACACATTCAAAATTTAAAGTGACATTAACTAAAATAAAATAATTTATATGAACTTCAAGTTTAATTGTGCATTTGCTGAAGTTACATGCAATATGCACAATCATCGTTCAACAAATTATTCATCTATTACAACAATTATGCATCTATTAATAAAATACTAATAAGTACGTTTTAAACATGAACTACCTAAAACATACTTACTAAAAATACATTCATATACTATATTCTGAAGAATGTATTCCAAAAGTACATTCTATAAAATACATACTAAAAAATACTAAAAAATTCGAAAAAAAAGTGCTAAATGAATACTCTAATAAATACTTTCTAAAATATCTTCTAAATACTAGTGAGAAACTGAATATTTCATTTAACATGTAATACTATTAATATTGATTAATTAATACATCACGGCTGTTTAGGCCAAAAGTATAATAAATGAATAAATAACGGTAACAAATAAATTAATTATAAATAAATATTTATAATATATACGTTCATTCAAATATATTTAAGAAGGTAAATAAATTCATCATATTCACAGAAACTATAATATAATATTTAACAAAAGTATACCTACATAGTCTGCTAGCTTAACCAAGCTGCAGTAAAGGTTTAATAGATATAAAATCATTTAAACCATGCTCTTTATTTGCATCTGTAAGTATCTGCCAATATATTTCCCTTTTACCCAAAGATACCTTAATATTTCCACTCCGGGGGCTATTTAGGACATGATCAATAATAGCAAATTTAAAATCGTGAGTATTCCCACATCGATCAGTATGTCTAAATAGAGCGTTATTGTCATCATTAGTCCTGATGCTATATAAATGATCATTTATCCTCTTTAAAAAAAAACACTCTGTCTTGCCTATATAGTATGCAGGGCATACCATACACTTAGCAAGATAAATAATAAATTTGCTACTACAATTCCCTTGTCTGAAATGTACATAGGTCTTTTTAATGTTCTCAAGTTTCACCCCTTGCATCTCCCATATTAGAGAACGTCGATTGCAACATCCATGTTTAGTGGTGTGTTTTCTCAGCTTCATATCATTCCTACGTTTCACCCCATATTCTAAATTTCTTTTAAGGTTAAACCCCATTTTATAAACAAAATTGGGAAGCAGCCGCAAATACATGCAGCTGTTAATTGACTATTTTAAGCCTGAAGAGGCACAACTCTCTGACAATGTATATAAAATGCAAAAGGAACTATTTGAGAGGTTCCCAAGATCTATGGTTGACATTAAACTTGATAACTTAATTTAGACTGTAAGCATGTATGAGCAGCAATTGCTTGCTTATAAGAAAAAGAAAATATTGAGGGACAAGGAGGATTTTGTGAATGGGCGGGTGTTTGCTTGGCCTAGAGAGTGGACTGGTCAAAATTCTACCACCAGGAACTATCAGCACCCAATTACAGCACCGCATTGAGAACTGGTTCAGACGAGTGAAGGAGATGATATAGCAGTACTCAGGGAGGTGGAACCGGTGGATT
This sequence comes from Protopterus annectens, assembly GCF_019279795.1. Classification (NCBI taxonomy): domain Eukaryota; kingdom Metazoa; phylum Chordata; order Ceratodontiformes; family Protopteridae; genus Protopterus; species Protopterus annectens. The sequence continues at coordinate 440,074,738 of NC_056740.1, read as the reverse complement.
TAACATCTGATGCAGCCATGACACTTGCACATGACACAACTAGTAATGCTGCAAGGATTGGGGCCATTGCACGGGAAGGAGTAGGCACACACATTCCTCCTGTTGTGTCTTGTCTTGTTGATGGACATCCCGAGGTCCATCATGACAGTGGGACTGATATACCCCCAACTTCTAGTGGAGAACGCAGTAAATACAGTGATGTGATTATGCGTCTGTGTACCACAGGGCCCTCACAGGATACAACAGTTACTGTCTTGATGACACCATATCCCATACGACAAACCCCTTTTCGCGATTTTTTGCAAAACAGAGGTCGCATGAAACGGAAGGCATCTCAGGAGGAAGAGCAACAACCGATGACCATCAAAAAGATGTGGCAACAAGGGGGCAAACTTTAGTATGTAATATTTCATGGAGGGTGCTCACAGAAATTGAAGACAAGCTACTGAGTAAAGGTATGTCCTTTATACCGGCTAATAAAATGACAGTGACTGATAACATTTTGGAATTGAAAGCCTTTACACGGAATGTAATGCTGAAAATGCAGTTTGGCAGTGCTGTTAATGATCAGACTGGTGTGAATACTTTCAAGAAACCGAGTTGATTTATTCCCACCAACAGTGCAGTTCTTGATGCTTTTGAGAGGGTGTGTATCAGAGAAATTTACAATGTGTATGATTGTGATGTTAGTGTTAAATATTTTAACAATTTAAGTAAAGAAGAAAGAATAGCTCTAGAGTGCCTGCGCAATGACACTTCTATTTCCATGAGACCGGCAGATAAAGGTGGATTGCTGGTGGTGATGGACTATTCCTATTATAGGGACTCCATGCTTACCATGCTGAATGATACAAAGTTTTATCTCAAAGTGGACTTTCAACAGGTACAGAGGTATAATGATCCTATATACAATGCTGTGTTTGAATGTTTATAATGTAATGTTATTAGTATTGATTTGTTTAATTATTTTATTGTTAAGTATCCTGTGATACCTATAATACAGGGCCTCCCCAAAATTCATAAACCCCCCCCTAGAATCACCAATGAGACCTATTGTGTCGGGGAGGGGTTGGTCCACGAAACTCTATCAATATTTGTTGAACGACATCTGAAACCTGTATTAAGGAGGAATCCTACTATTTTATGGGATACAGAACATTTCTTGAGGGATCTGTATTCGTTTATTAGTACACATGTGAATGTTGACAGGTTGATGCTTATTACAATGGATGTACAATCCCTGTTTACTGTTATCCCCAATCAGGTGGGGATTGAATACTTTAGGGAGTACCTATTGGAAGATGGGTTATATAATGGATGATGTGTTGATCTTTTGTCTCACCTTATGGAGCTCATTCTAGAAAATAATTTGTTTTTGTTTGAAGGTACCCTATACAAGCAATTGGATGGCGTAGCCATGGGCACTTCCTGTGCCCATGGCTACGCCAACATTGTTATGGACCACTGGGAGAAGTAACATCTGATGGGAGAATATGGTAAGTGCTTGACGTTTTACAGGAGGTTTGTAGATGACCTCTTTATTTTATGGGAGGGGGATGAATCCACTTTTGCCCCTTTTTTCCCATACGTGATTAGATGTACCAGCTTTTTGAGGTTCACCATGAAGAGCTCTTTCAGCATGATCGATTTTTTGGATGTTGAGGTCATACAAAGGATTGATGGACAGTTTGAGACAGAGACACAAAGAAAGGAATGTCATAAAAGTAGTTATTTGCATAGAACGAGTATGCATCCCCAGCACATTTGCAAGAATATTGTGAGGGGACAAGTGTTGAGAACATCAAGGTTGACAGCAAATCAAGTTAAATTTGAAGGAGAATTGGGTGATTTGAGAATGAGATTTTTGCATAAGGGTTATGCCGATAATGAGCTACAGGATACCCTCAGAGGAATTTTTGCATAGGGGTTATGCAGATAATGAGCTTCAGGATACCCACAGAGGAGTAGTGGAGAATAGGAACAATGCGGGGAGGCCCTACTTCTCTGATGGTGAATGGCCATCATGAATAGTAGGGAGCACAAGTGGAACTATGAGAATGTCAGTAACTTACTCTAGCAATATTAAGGTTTTATAAGACATCTTCCAGAGGAATTGGAATATCCTGTGTGCTGATTATGCGATTAAAGAATTAGTGGGTGATACTCCAAAATTCATTTTTAAAAACAAAAAGAATCTGAAAAGGATTTTATGTGGACCCAGGTTACAACAATGGGTGGCTCAGGTTTGTGCCACTGGGGGTGAAGGTGGTACTATACCATGTAAAGTCTGCAATTTTTGTATGCATGTAGACTCTAGTGGAGAGTTTATATACCTTGACATGGATAGAGTTTTTAAGTTTAAACTATCTGTGAACTGCAATAGTACAAATATTATGTATTTGGCTCATTGTGTGGTCTGTGCATCATTCTATGTAGGGATGACAACCAGGAGGTTAAGCAACCACATGCAGGAGCACCTCTATGATATAGCGAGGAAGGCAGTGACAAATGCCTTAGCCAGGCATGTAGGAACCCATGGGGATGCACATAGGTTTACCTTTATGGTGACTGATAAAGTCGTGGACAACCTCCGGGGGGGGGGGGGGGGTGAAATTAAACGTTGTGACGAAAGAACTTGAATGGATTGTGAGACTCAGGGCTAGTATGGGGAAGGGCCTCAATGACAAAATGAATATTAAGTCCATTCTCTTAGGGAGAGACCTGTTAAAGTGGCATTTTAATGTATAACATTTTAATTGTTGTTGCATTATGGTTTATACATAGGTTCATAGGTTCATAGGTAGATACTAGGCTATCTGCCCTAGGGCATTTATAAGCCTAGCCAGAGTGTATTTGGCTTCTGCCTCCCTATTAGATTAGTCTACTGTGCCTCTGTAAAGTAGGTCACAGAAGGTACCCTTTTAAGATTAGTTTACTGTGCCTCTGTCTAGCAGGGACACAGGAGAAATCCCAGGGGTGAATTTGCAATTTCCCATCCACGCGTCCAAATTTCGCTTGAAGAGGGTCAGCGAGGGGCTATGTCTAACATGAATTGGGATTCTATTCCAGAGTGAGGGGAGCCTCTGGGAAATGAATCTGTCCCTCCAGCATGTCCTATTTATTTTTGTGCTGAAGTTTAGGTCCCTGGAGCGTGTAGCTCTAAGGGACTTGGATTTTTTGAGGTGGAGCATGTCCATTAATTCTGGGTTTGACATGGCTTTGTATGTCAGGCATAGATCGCCTCTGAGTAGGCGGTAAGCAACTGAGTAGAGCTGGAGCTTCTTTAGTCGAGCTGCATAGGACATCTGTTTGTAGCCCATGATCCTCTTGGTGAGGTACTTTGGGGGTCTCTCCAGTTGCTGCAGGTGTCATGTAAGGTACATCCCAAAAGGGGCATTGTATTCAATTATGGGCCTGATGAGTGATGAGTAGAGGGGCACAATGACCTCTCTTGATCTAGATGTGAACCCTTTTGTGATAAGGTGGGCTATACAGAAGGTCTTTGTAACCACTTTGGCAACATGATTATCAAAGGAGAGATTACTATCTACGTTGGTCCCCAAATCTCTAATTACTTCTTTCGTACTTAATGGATTACCACCTATGTGGTAATTTGTGGGCACCTTGTTTTTTCTAAAGGGGATGACTATGCACTTTTTAGCATTTAGCTTGAGGCCGTGGCTCTGGCACCAAGCATCCATCTCCATGAGACCCTTTTGGAGGATGCTTGTGTCAGCTGGAGATTTGATTATGGCCCCCAGTTTTCAGTCATCTGCGAACTTTGTCAGCCATAATCCTCGCGTGTTAGCCTGACCCTCAGAGAAGTATATACCGAACAAAAGAGGTCCCACAACTGAGCCCTGTGGGATGCCACTTGTAACTGGTTTGGATTCGGACATGGCACCTGTGATTCTAAACATGTGGGTAATATCTCTGAGCCAGTTTGCAACCCATCTTGTGATATAGGGGTTGATATTTAAGCTGGTAAGCTTATTTATGATGCCCGAGTGGAGTATTGTGTCAAAGGCTTTTGCAAGGTCCAGATAGGCTGTGTGGACTACCTTGCCCTACATGGTTTTGTTACTTAATTAAATGAGTTGTTTTATATGGTGTATTTGAATATAAAATGACGTGTGACTTTAAATGAAGGTGGGGTTTTAATCAATTAGCATGGGATGGTATATAAAGGAAGTTTTTGTTTCATTTCATTGTCTGATGAACTGACTTGGTCCACGAAAGCGCTAACCTTTTGTTATCTGTTGAGGATTAAATTGTTTTAATTTATATATAGCCATGGCCTGTTGCTTCCTTTGTTTTTATGTTATTTGACTGTTTTTTGGAAGGACAGCTTACCAGCATCACTTGTCTTCTGCTTTTCTAAATAATAACTTCTACTAAGTTTGCCTTCTTGTTATAATAGTGAAGCTGTAGTGTCTGAAATGCATTTCCTTCAGAGTCCAAGACAAGACTCTGCCAAATACAAATCACTCACTATAATGTGTACTGTTAAAAAGAAGTCTTATGAAGCTTTTCCATGCACATTTTTACAATTAATACTACACAGCAGACCTTCTAGTCAATGTACTAATGTATTTTTTACAAAAAATATATAATGTAGCTACAGATCGTAGAAACATTTTAGTAAAATGGCTTAGAAAACAGGCAGCAGAGTGGTATAGCAGTTTATTGTATTTATGTATGTATTTATTTAACTTTTGTTAACTAGGGTAGAGTTTTGACCCACCTAGACCATTCTAGGCTCAGGGAGGAATACAATAATACAAAAATAAATAGTGATACATCAAAAGCTGAAAAATGCAGCAGAAAGGCCAGGATGTACCCCAATATATAACCATATAGATACAGTGAAATAAGAAAAGTTGGCCTGCACACCGTGAACCATCACTCTGGCTATGTTACAAGGAAATGTACAGTGTGTGAATATAAAAACAGGGAGAGGGTACGGTAAGAGGTAGAATAAAAATATTGGATGTCTTGTGAGATAAGATAGAGAGCTTTGTTTTCTTTACAGTGCTTTCTTTACCTGTTTAGTTCTGTCCTGGCGTCCGTTCTGTGTAGAATCTGTATGTCCTCCCTGTGTCCAGATGGGATTTGCTCTAGGTGAAATGGTTGTTTTCTAAAGTGCCTGTAGGTATGTGTGTGTGTGTGTGTGTGTGTGTGTGTGTGTGTGTGTGTGTGTGTGTGTGTGTGTGTGTGTGTGTGTGTGCGTGTGTGTGCGTGTGTGTGCGTGCGTGTGTGTGCGTGTGTGTGTGTGTGTGTGTGTGTGTGTGTGTGTGTGTGTGTGTGTGCATGTGTATGCGACTGTTTCATCTGTGAGTGAGTGAGATGTATACATGCATTCTGTGACAGACTAGGCACCCTATCCAGGATAAGTTTTTCTACCTTGTGCCCAGTACATGCAAGGACAACCTCGAGCTCCTCCACATCCCTGAATTGGGTTAAGTGAATGAATGAATAAACTTAATGGAAAACATTCAGGATTCATGTTCAAAAGTAAGGTGAAAGGCGAGGAAAAATATATAAATCAAATAGATAGAAAAGACATAAACAGATACATTATTTCAGATGTGGAGAGAGGAAGACAATATACCACTACAAAGCAAAAACTGTAGTGATTCCTAGGTCCTTGGGTTGATAAGTCAAAACAAAGTCACTCTAATGGATAAATACACTCTGTAGTAATCAAAAAATAAATAAAATAACTACAGCTTATGAGCAAACACAATAGGTATCGATGAAAAAAAATACTCTGGTAAGAAATGCTTTAATGACAGGCTATAAACGCTTTCACAAAAATGCTTCTTCAGGTCAAAGAGGCATAAACAAAACAATAAACCTTTAAAAGTTAAAGACAGTCAGGTTATACAATTACATAACCTATTGCATGGAAGAGCCTTTAAACCTTTAGAGATATAGTACTTGTTATAGCTGAAATAATGCATGCAGCCAAACAGTATTCCTTTCCTAATTGTAGCTATTAGATTTTTGCATATAAGTTAAAAACAGTTCAACACATACGTTCAAACAATGTATGCAAAAATGTATATATAAAAAAATTGCTGAGCATTCATTTCTACATTGTTATGTATAGTCAGCTTAAGTTCTAAGATGAACAAATGTTTCCATTGAGAGGGTGTACAAAGGTTGCCTCTGAATAAATACATTTACAAAAGATACAATTGTTACATGGATATGTACCACTCATCTATGTGGTGTGCATGTCATATTTATATGTTCTATTCTTTACTACCTGTCTTCTACTTCAAATGCTGTACAAGACTAAATGTTTAGCATATGGCAAAATACTCTACATTTCTCATGTTACAGCCAGCATTAATTAAAAAAGATTTCACCTTAAATAATTTTTCAACTGGAAGAGGCATAAGTGTTTTTAGCTTGTCATTAAAGCATTTTTTACCATAGCATTGTTTCACCTCTGCCTACTGTGTTTGCGCATAAGCTATAGATATTTTAGACATTTACTTGATTTGATTGCTGCCTCTCTGTTGACCATCATGTGATAGCAGTTGTCTGGAAATTCTTTTATTCAGCCCAGCTAATTGCCAAAGGAATATCATGCAGGCATACAGAGGTAATCGCTCTGTTATCCAACACATTTATCAGGCCCCTTAATTAGCATGAAGCCCTGTTTGGGGTGTATCTCACTAAACATATCAAACAGTTAGAAAGACCCCAAATGCTCCTAACCAAAAAAGATCAGGGGCCTAAATTATCTGAGCTACCAAGAGAGGATGGAAACCATCCCTTTATTCAGTGTCATAGACTTTTGAGGGAAATTTCTGGTTTGCTTATTGTGCCATTAGAGACCTGATTGTCCTGCAATTTCTGTTGCTCTGCAAGTTCAATATTTCCATCAGTACAAGAACCAGGGGCTTAACTCTTTACCAATAAATAAATAAAATGTGGTGAAAGGACAGGTTTAAAGCCAAGTGCTTCCCAAACTTCTAGAATAAACTTACCCTATAAATTAAGCAGTGTGACTGCTTACCTTCCTTTAAACAAAAGTTAGATGACTGGATAGGTGTCCACAAATTTATTCCAGGATTGACTGGTATGGCCCTCAACCTCTTAGCATAAGAAATCTAGGCAAAGACAAAAATAATGTGGGGGGGAGACCTCATATTAGGGACAATTTTTAAATATTTCTCTTGCAAATGTAGAAAGTTGATAGAATAACAGATGTTGCATTATCATGAATTATCTGAAGAATATGGAGTCCAAAACTCAAATGTTCATTATTTACTGACCAATCCTCAATGAGTTGCCAAAAAAATCATAACTTTCAATCTGAACAGACCAAAAATATGAGGCAAAAATCAGGACATTCTACAAAAATCTGGACAGCTAAGAGGTGTGGAGATGGGATATGCAGCCTGAGGGATACTGACAAGATGTGGATAGTCATAAAACTCTGTCGACTTGGAATATGTGTTACTCTGTAAATCTCAAAGGAAAGACAAATGGGCTGAGGCGAGGCCATTACTACAAGAAAATGACCAAGTAGTAGAACACAGTCAGATAATATGCAAAGTATCAAAACATGACATGAAACAGGGTATGGAGATGGGGTGGAATGGTAAGGCAAACTGCAATATGCTTATTTCTTTTTGTCAAATGACATATTTTAATATGGTTGAAAAGTTAACAAATGTTGATGGTGGGACATCTACAGACAATAATTCCAGTTTCTTGAAAGTGTGTGGCTTAATTCTGTGACACCATTTTTGCTTGTCTTGGGTAGCTATAGCAAGTTAGTGTTTGAAGATCTAAGATGTCTTTTTGACTTGCTAAAGGTCACACAGTAGCCAAATGAGGATTGAAAGAATCAAACCTAGTATGACAGGAACTTCAGCTCACAGCCTCAACCTTCTGTGCCAACTGCCAGAATACATATAGGGGGACAAACTTTGTACTTCCAGGTAGTTTGACGTAAAAGGCAGTCATTAAGAAAATTAGGATGTATCCCAGTATCGAAAAACTCCATGAGGTCTTTATTTAATACCACATGGAACCTTTTGTATCACAGTTTACTAAAAGTATGAGTTCAAAAATGGTGAGTTGAAAAAAATCCTATAAAAACAGAAAAAATACTTTTTACAGGTGGGGCTAGCTCCATAGCACCCCCCACCAATGAGGAGGGGCAAAGCCACCCAACATTCATCAAATTTATATATACCAACTCCACAGTTACAATGAACACAAAAGTTCCAATCGACAGAGGAAGAGATGCCAACGAGTAAACCTTAACGCTTAATTTTATTAACAAGCACAAATGCAACCAGCGTTTTCGCAACCTGAAACAGGAAGCTTCATCAGAGGTACAAAGCAGCGCGAGAATGCGCTTTAAATGGCAAATTCAAAATACGTCATCTTAGTAAAAAATGTATATGTTATAAATGATTAAAAATTTAAAAAAATTTTTAAATAGACAAGTAGCTATACAATTAGTAATATAACTGCTCGCATAGCAAATAAAACATCCAAAAAATTGATGTGTTTAAATTTAAAAGTACAATAAATAAAATAAACTTCAACTGCTATGCGAGCAGTTATATTACTAATTGTATAGCTACTTGTCTATTTAAAAATTTAAAAAAATTTTTAATCATTTATAACATATACATTTTTTACTAAGATGACGTATTTTGAATTTGCCATTTAAAGCGCATTCTCGCGCTGCTTTGTACCTCTGATGAAGCTTCCTGTTTCAGGTTGCGAAAACGCTGGTTGCATTTGTGCTTGTTAATAAAATTAAGCGTTAAGGTTTACTCGTTGGCATCTCTTCCTCTGTCGATTGGAACTTTTGTGTTCATTGGTCTGTTAACTCCACAGTTACAGCATAGTGGAGAAAAGTGGGTAAAAAAACAAAATGTATATCATTGTCTTGCACAATGCATTACACTGTGATGAAACTCACCACAACAAAATATCCTTGCACTGAAGCTGTACAACAGTAGAGTCAGCAATGATTCACAGATAATACCATTCCAGTGAATGGGTCTTTGTTGGTGAGAGTACTAACTACCTGCAGTCTAAGGTGTAACATTCTATACAGGGATCAAAGTTAGCTAATCACTGAGCATTGAGATAACCCAGAATGAGAAATTATATGTTTTCACTGCTCAAACAAATCTATAATTCAGGGCATGCTCTGCCTAACTTCACGTAAACACATATTATGGAAATGTATTTATCCCCATTCTATGTGTATCTTAACAGAGATAACCTTTCTACCAATTGCTTCTAACAACTGATTAAAGATATTAAAAGATTATGATTTACTGGAAATGTTAGCCACAGTCTTTTCAAAAGAGAGTATTCCAGAATTACATTAACGATCTATAATATAAGGTTTTAGACATGATTCAGTGACAGCTAACCTCAATGGTCTGTGCCTAGAATTCTGCAACTTTATTGCATAAACTCCAAGCATTTGGATGCATACTCTTAATGCTACTGATGGATTATGTGAAGTTTCTTTTAATTCTACCAAACAAATCCTGATGGGCCATGTAGACTAGACCTGTGTCTCTTTCTTTGTCTGTTGCTACCTTTAAGATATTGAGTTAAGTTCTATATTTTCCTTAAGAAGCATTTAGACAAATATGAACTATAGAACTAAATAATGCATACCATTTTTTCTATGGTTCTTAACAAGGAAGGAAAGTTGGTATACCTTGTTCAGTGCATTACCAAATCTATGTAAAAGTAATGAGGTGGAGTGTTGTAGTCAAGAAAACTACCCTGAGATTCTGAAAGACCAAGACTGACCCTGAATCAGAAAGGGGTATAGCCAGCAGGAAAATGGATGCATTAGGGCTTATCGTTTGCGATAGCCCTTTCTGTTTCAGAGACATCCCACTTGCTGTGCTTCCATGTGGTTTGCAGAATCATGATGGTGGGCTGTCTCCTCAGCTGTGCTACAGACTAATGAGGCACTCTAGGGGAGCAGCCTGTGCTAATTAGCCATGTGCTTCCCTGCAGATATACCAGCTGTAAGGCACTTACACTGCCAAGCCATTCAAAGAGAAAAAGAATAAGGCACGTACACTGCCAAGTGATTCAAAGAGAAAATAGATTAGTATTCACCCATAACTTTCAATATGAGAGACTGCATTAGAGGTAAGTACCAGGGAGTTTAATAGGCAGTTAGTAGTAGTGTGTGTGTGTGTGTGTGTGTGTGTGTGTGTGTGTGTGTGTGTGTGTGTGTGTGTGTGTGTGTATGCATGCACATGCTTATGTTTGTGCACACGTCTGAACTTACCTAGACAACCAAGAAAATCCTACAATATTAAGAAAGAACACAAGACACCAGGAAAATTTAAATATTACCCTGAAGTTACTTTAAAAAAAAATAATAGCACAAAATGTTCTCCAGCATGAAATGTGTATGGGAAGGAGGAACACTGCATGCAAGGGACTCTCTTTGATTTTATCCCCACTCTAATACAAAGCTCTGAACCCTGCATCCTTTGCATAAAAAGAAAATCATTAACAAACTAAAGCTTTCCTCCTTTGTACTAAGGGAGGGTTAGGAGAAAAGCACATCCTGCATTCTGATGTATTTTCTGAAAATAAAATGACTGTTCAGAAAATTCATTATGACGCAACAGCGGTTACTCCATTTACACATTGCATTAAAAATCTAACTGCGAATGAGCTAATCTCTGTGCTAAGCATTCAGGTTTGAATCATTTTACAGTCAGATAACCTCTGTGCTAAGGATCATTTTACAGTGCACTAATCTCTCTGTTAATGTTACAGGGTTTGAATCATTTTACAGTCAGATAAACTCTGTGCTAAGGATCATTTTACAGTGCACTAATCTCTCTGTTAATGTTACAGGGTTTGAATCATTTTACAGTCAGATAAACTCTGTGCTAGGGATCATTATACAGTGCACTAATCTCTCTGTTAATGTTACAGGGTTTGAATCATTTTACAGTCAGATAACCTCTGTGCTAAGGATAATTTTACAGTGCACTAATCTCTCTGTTAATGTTACATGGTTTGAATCATTTTACAGTCAGATAACCTCTGTGCTAGGGATCATTTTACAGTGCATTAATCTCTCTGTTAATGTTACAGGGTTTGAATCATTTTACAGTCAGATAACCTCTGTGCTAGGGATCATTTAACAGTGCACTAATCTCTCTGTTAATGTTACAGGGTTTGAATCATTTTACAGTCAGATAACCTCTGTGCTAGGGATCATTTTACAGTGCACTAATCTCTCTGTTAATGTTACAGGGTTTTAATCATTTTACAGTCAGATAACCTCTGTGATAAGGATCATTTTACAGTGCACTAATCTCTCTGTTAATGTTACAGGGTTTGAATCATTTTACAGTCAGATAAACTCTGTGCTAGGTATCATTTTACAGTGCACTAATCTCTCTGTTAATGTTACAGGGTTTGAATCATTTTACAGTCAGATAACCTCTGTGCTAAGGATAATTTTACAGTGCACTAATCTCTCTGTTAATGTTACATGGTTTGAATCATTTTACAGTCAGATAACCTCTGTGTTAAGGATCATTTTACAGTGCACTAATCTCTCTGTTAATGTTACAGGGTTTGAATAATTTTGCAGTCAGATAACCTCTGTGCTAGGGATCATTTTACAGTGCACTAATCTCTCTGTTAATGTTACAGGGTTTGAATCATTTTACAGTCAGATAAACTCTGTGCTAAGGATCATTTTACAGTGCACTAATCTCTCTGTTAATGTTACAGGGTTTGAATCATTTTACAGTCAGATAACCTCTGTGCTAAGGATCATTTTACAGTGCACTAATCTCTCTGTTAATGTTACAGGGTTTGAATCATTTTACAGTCAGATAACCTCTGTGCTAGGGATCATTTTACAGTGCACTAATCTCTCTGTTAATGTTACAGGGTTTGAATCATTTTACAGTCAGCTAGTCTCTGGGCTAAATGTACAGGGTTTCAATTGCTTTATAATTAGCTAATCTCTAGACTAAGGCTACAAGGTTTGAATTATTTTATAATAAGCTAACTTCATTGCTAAGGGTACAAGAATTGAATCATTTTATAGTGAGCTAATCTATGTGCCAAAGGTACAGGCTAAGAATAATTTTACAGTAGGCTAATCTCTGTGCTAATGGTACAGTTTTTTAATTGTTTTACAAGGGGGCTGCTATAGTCAATGGCCAGCTCAGAACTTCCAGGCAAAACTTGGAGGAGCACCAAATAACACCAGGTTGGATTTGTAATTATTATTCTGAGAAACTTAAAAAGGTATTTGAACTACAGGTTTAACACCATGGTGCATTTTCTAAACAATATGAAGAATGAAACTCTAATGTTTGAGGACAGAAAAAAAAAAGAGACTACATCATGGACTTTCTGTAATCTCAGGAAGATGCATGTTGGGATGTCCGTGTGTGTGTGTGTGTGTGTGTGTGTGTGTGTGTGTGTGTGTGTGTGTGTGTGTGTGTGTGTGTGTGTGTGTGTGTGTGTGTGTGTGTGTGCATGTGTGTGTGTGTGTGTGAGAGAATTAATTGAAAGGGTTTATGTCAAAGCAATGCATAGGTTGCCAGTGATGATTATCACAGGAAAGTGATAATTAGCAGAAGTGGTAAAAGCATGCAATTCAGAGATGTGCAAATTAGCCAGCAAAGAGGTCATTGTTCACTGCAGCTAATGTGCCTCTGATTTGTATTTCCCATGAGCTCATTGTTCACTGCAGCTAATGTGCCTCTGATTTGTATTTCCCATGAGCTCAATGTTCACTGCAGCTAATGCATCTCTGATTTGTATTTCCCACAATCTCAGAAACTACTACTTTTGGCCACAGTAGATTCTGCAAGTGAAGGACAACTTTTCTGAATCCTACCTTAATGTTCTTTATTAGCAAGTTGGAAAACCCTTTTTATTGTAACAATGACATTGAAGATTTCAGCATAGCAATGGAGTTCATGTTGAAAGAGCAGTGATTTATGGTTATTTTTTTTTAATTATTTCAGGTATGCATTGTTGTGTGATACCTGAAGCAGAATTAAGATGTGTACAAAAGAATGTCTGTACTGACTGGGTGAGGCAGTGTTATTTTGGACTTTAAAAGGCTAATGTAGAATAAATGTAGTGCAAAAAATAGTGGCAGGGTAATTTCACTGGTTCCGAGAAAGTATAAAATTAGGGGATAAACATTCATGGCAAATTCTAAATTGAAAGTCAGACCCCATGGCCCTGTGCCGTACTGTACGATGTACAGTGTGGCAGCAGGTAAACTTATCTTCTGTGGATCAGCTGACAGCTGACCTGCACAAAGACTCTCATGAGAAGAGAATAAACTGCCTTTGTTCTGAGTGTCTGGATTATTAGAGCATACATAGCAGGGTTTATTTCAAATAGTCGGTGTGCTCTTTATTGGGGTCTATATTAGAACACCGAAGTTTCAAAACTTTGAGTGTTCTAATATCGAACCCTAGTCATTGAAAATTTAAAACATCGAACATACAGAACAGCGAATTTTTTTTCCTAGGGAAAAACATTTGCTGTTCCAAAACACATACACACAACACAAGCACACCAAGCAAACAGCAATCCACACACATACACCTAAACTCTTACACCTAACCCTACACTAAACTATACATACACCACTAACTATCTACTTACCTTAACCCAAACGCTAACCCTAAGGTCCCTCACTATCGCACAGTCACCTCACCCGCGCCCTAACCCTAACTCACCTACTCCACCCTAACCCTCATGTCCACACAATCGCACACTTACCTGACCCGCGCCCTAACCCTAACTCACCTAACCCGCCCTAACCGTCACATCCACACAATCACACACTTACCTGAACCTGACCCGTAACTTTCCACCACATCGCTGAAAATACCGAAGCAATAGAAATGGACAACCAAATTCTTTCCCTAGGAAAAAATTCGGTTTTCTGTTTCTTCGATATTTTCAGCGTTCGCTGAAAACAGGTCGATATTAGAACACTCAAAGTTTTGAAACTTCAGTGTTCTAACACAGACCCTCTTTATTGCTATATAATATTAGTTTTTGGGGAGTTGCTTCAATTTAATCTTGGTTGCTCCTGTATATGACATGAATCATCAAAGTAACTACTAACAAGGGCCATGATAATTGGCAAAACTATTTTCTTCTATATTGGAGAGGGCTTGTACAAACTTAAACCCTATTTTTATGCTTTGGTAACCTCTCATCTAGAACCCAATTAGCTAGTTTTACTCTGATGACAGGAGAGTAAGCTGCTATTGTCCTGAGTGTTCGATGGCAGAGGCCACTTAACACAAAACAGCAGCACACTGGCCATTTTAAATATGCTACACTATGTTGTATTTTTCTGGGTTGCTTTAAGTTGGGCTGGTTTGCTCTTGTTTGTGACATTTATCCATCAGACTGTAAGCAAAACCAGGGCTGTAATAACTGGTATAACCTGCACTTTGCATAATTCTGTGGTGGGGCGTACTAAATGAGGGTAGTAAGTAGCGGCGCACTAAATGAGGGTAGTAAGTAGCGGCGCACTAATGAGGGTAGTAAGTAGCGGCGCACTAAATGAGGGTAGTAAGCATCTTGCTTTCTGTTATCCCCTGGAATTATTCTATTTTTACCTAGTATTGCATAATTAATACAGGAGACACTATCATGCCTATGTTGCCCTCAGCTGAATGCTTCTGCTGCATTGTATGCATAACATATCCGTGTAGCACCCAGTGGCTACCTAGACAGTACAAAGACACTGAATTTCTTGTTGTATTGTCACTCTGTGCCTGGTGTTATCTAACCAACAGAAACATATTTTTTCCAAATCACTTGGTATATTTTGTTCCCTGACTAGTCTCCACATATTTCCAGATTACCTTACAACATATTGCAGCATGATGTAGCACCCATGCCTACCATCACATTCATATATCAATGTGTGGCATCAATGTTTATCATCCCCTCAATGTTAATACTACATAATGTCCAAGCCTTACCCCATTTGCCAGACTAAGTGGCATCCTTGCATGCTGTTTCACTGATGTTTTGTACTGTGCTGTTTTCTTCTTGATTTATAATGTTTTTTTTTTCACTTATGGGTATTTAGTTGTAGACAGCTACTAGAATTTGCATACTTTATAATTTGATAACACTATATTTTTTCACATTCTGGTCCTAAATGAACTGTAACTCTGCATGTACTTCCTCACTTTATACACTTTTACTACTACTCCATTAAGGTATCAGACAAATTAATTAAAACCTACCTTTACCACAAAACATTTGTGGCTTTTACGTGCTCAAACTATCTGGACAATATGGAAGTTTGGGCTGCTTGTACCCCTTCTGTAGCCTTCCGTTATTACCTCATATTATTATGGGGTGTTGCAACTGCCTAATTCTTACCGATGACCAGCTGATACTAGGTCAACATGATGAAAGTCGTGAAGGATACAAGTATCTACACAGCCTGCAGAAGATACTCATCTAAACAAATACTCAGTATAATTCAAAGGAGCCTATCTGCACATCTGCGTGTATGCATCCTAAAATACACTATTGTTCTTAAGTCTCCTAGAACCAGGACAAAAAAGTTTTTGTCTCAAACCAATTTCACAACACCATCACTCTCACCCTGAACACATAATAAAAAGTCATTTCCAACAGAATGTCGCAAGATCCTAAGTCATCTCCTTCCACTGAGTTGTTCAGGAAGTCATAAGACCGTATGTCAACTTCCCCTAAATAATTCAGGAAGTCACAAGACCCTAAGCCATCGACTTTCACTAAGTAGTACAGGACGTCATGAGACTCTAAGCCAACAACTTCCACTAACTAGTACAGGAAGGCATGAGGCCCTAAGCCATCTACTTACATTAAATAGTACAGGAAGTCACATGACGCTAAGCCAGCAGCTTCCACTAAATAGCTGAGTAAGTATCAAGACTCTACACCATCTACTTCGACTAAATCGTATGGGAAGTCACACAACCCTAAGTCATCTACTTCCACTAAATAGTACAGGAAAGTCACAAGGCCCTATGCTGTCTACTTACAGTAAGCAGGACAGGAACTCACAAAATCCTAGGCCAGCGGTCTCTAACCTTTTTTGCACCAAGAGGACCGGAATCATGTAAGACAATATTCCATGGACCAGCCATCGCATGCACATAAAAATAAAGCATAATAAAGTACATAATAAATACAACTCACCATAATGCAGAATCAGTGGAAGCCCTGAACTTTCCTGCAATGAAACGGTCCCATCTAGGGGTGATGGGAGACAATGACACCCGAAGTGTGTTCCTTATGTCCAGTCTACTCCATAATTTAATTTTGGTTGCTGTCATTGTAGAAAACCCCACTTCACAAAGATATGATGTTGGAAATTACAAGATTGCACTCACTCTGTCCCAATCTCTCACACACAGTCTCTACTGATTTCATACATGCATTTACTCACACACGCAGACAGATAATAAACACACTCACGCACTTACATACAAACATTCACTTTTTTTATTTTCACTTCCTGCCTAAAAGTTTCTGTGTGGCCCAGTACCAGATGATATATGGCCCACTGTTTGGGGACCACTGCCCTAAGCCATCCACTTCCAGTAAGTTCTACAGGAAGTTACAAAACTTTAAGCCAGCAACTTCCATTAAATAGTTCAGGAAGTCACAAGACAGCAAGCCATCTAATTTCACTAAATAGTGCAGAAAGTGACAAGTCCCTAAGCCATCAAATTCCACTAGATAGTACGGGTCTATATTATAAGATCGACAGTTGAAAACATCGAACACCGTATGGTCGACACCATATGGTCGATGTCTTCAAACATTGAACTTATAAAAAGAATCAAAAAAAAGAAAAAAAGTATCCTGACAGGTTTAAGCAGGGGGGCAAGCCCCCCTGCACCCCCAATGTGGAAGGCGGCACCACCACCCCCCCCCGCTCCTTAAATATACCAACTCCGAGACCGCACACATTGCAGTAAACGGAAATCTCCCCTTATGGAGATTTCCTATTACACATTCAAGATTCTCAGCGTTTGCTATTCTCATGTCAACAATGTCGGATTCGACATTGTCGGCGTTCGAGAATATAATATAGCCCCAATAGTGCAGGAAGTCACAAGACTCTACACCATCTACTTTGACTACATGGTTTGGAAGTTCAGAAGACCCCACACCATCTACTAAATATTAAAGCAAGTCACAAGACTCTAAGTCATCTAGTTCAGTGGTCTCCAACCTTTTTTGCACCAAGGACCAATTTTATGTAAGACAATTTTCCACAGACCAGCCGTCGCACGCACATAAAAATAAAGCATAATAAAGTGCATAATAAATACAACTCACCATAATGCAGAATCAGTGGAGCCCTGAACTTGTTTTTCTGCAATGAGATTGTCCTATCTAGGGGTAATGGAAGACAATGACACCTGAAGTGTGTTCCTGATGTCCAGTTTACTCCATAATTTCATTTGGTTGCTGTCATTGTAGAAAACGCACTTCACAAAGATATGATGTTGGAAATGGAAGTAGGGTTTTCAGTGCTTATTCTGGCAATTTTCTAAGTTTATAAAAGCAATATTTAAATCTGTCCATATTATTTGTGGTTCTGTCTAAATTTATTGTGCAAGAGGTTTAGAGGTATGGTCAAGAGGTAGCAAACCCAATGAAACTTTTTCTGAATCTAGCAGCTTTCTAAGGTTATAAGAGCAATATTTAAGTCTGTCCCTATTATTTGTGGCTCTGTCTAGATTTATTGTGCGAGAGGTTGAGAGGTATAGTCAAGAGGTAGGAAACCTAATGGAATCCTTTTTCTGAATCTAGCAACTTTCTAAGGTTATAAGAGCAATATTTAAAATCTGTCCCTATTATACGTGGCTCTGATACATACCCCTCAACAGTCCAGATTTTCACAGAATGTCTAAAATTTTGCCTCGTATTTTTGGTCTGTTCCTCATAAAATTTGTGGTTTTCTGGAATTTTGTGGCGATTGAGGACTGAACTCATTATATAATGACAGAGATTTGAGTTTCAGAATTCATATCCTTCATAAAAATGCATGGTAACTCAAGATTTTGCATTCTATCAACTTTCTAAGTTTATAAGAGCAATATTTAAAATTTGTTCCTATTTTTGGGGCTTTGTCCCCCTATTATTTTTGGCTTTGTCCAGATTTTTTGTGCCCAGAGGTTGAGAGCGCTCTGTCCAGATTTATTGTGCAAGAGGTAAAGAGGTATGATCGAGAGGTATGCAGACCTCTTAATTCATGCTGCTGCTGTTGCCAATGATCACTCTCACTCATCACTCTTTCTCTCTGTCTTTCTTGCATGCACACACACACACACACACACACACACACACACACACACACACACACACACACACACACACACACACACACACACACACAAACAGTCTGTTCTGCTTTCATGCAGGCATTCACTCATACATACAGACAAACACACACACACACACACACACACACACACACACACACACACACACACTTTTTTTCTGTTTAATTTAATTTTATTGTACACTCGCTAAACGGGAAAAGTGCTGCTTAGTGAGTGTAAAATAATGGCTCCATCAATCTCACTGTTCACTCTCTCATAAACACATACACAGTCACTTCTGCTTTAATACATACACATCAATTCTGCTTTCATGCATGCACTCACTCACACAAGATTGCTCTCACAGTGTCTAAATCTCTCATACACACAGTCTCCACTGCTTTCGTACACGCATTCACTCTCACACGCACAGACAGAAACATAAAGATAAAGACATGCACACATGCATACACACATTCACTTTTTTTATTTTCACTCCCTGCCTAAAAGTTTCTGTATGGCCCAGTACCAGATAATCCATGGCCTGTGAGAGGATGAGAGGTATGGTCAAGAGGTAGCAAACCCAATGAAACCTTTTTCTGAATCTAGCAACTTTCTAAGTTTATAAGAGCAATATTTAAATCTGTCCCTATTATGTGTGGCTCTGTCTAGATTTATTGTGCAAGAGGTTGAGAATTAACTCCTAATGGAGTCGTTTTTCTAAATCTAGTGACTTTCTAAGGTTATAAGAGTAATATTTAAAATTTGTCCCTGTTACAAGTGGCCCTGATACCTCTCAACTGTCCAGATTTTCACAGAATGTCAAAAATTTTGCCTCATATTTTTCGTTTGTTCCTCATAAAATCTGTGGTTTTCTGGAATTTTGTGGCAATTAGGTGAGGACTGAACTCATTATTTAATGACAGGAGTTTGCATTTCAAACTTCATATCCTTCAGAA
Source organism: Protopterus annectens (assembly GCF_019279795.1). Taxonomy (NCBI): domain Eukaryota; kingdom Metazoa; phylum Chordata; order Ceratodontiformes; family Protopteridae; genus Protopterus; species Protopterus annectens. The sequence continues at coordinate 440,055,399 of NC_056740.1, read as the reverse complement.
AATGCATGGTAACTCAAGACCTTCCATTCTATCAACTTTCTAAGTTTATAAGAGCAATATTTAAAATGTGTTCCTATTTTTGGCTTTTTCCAGATATTTTTGTGCCCAGAGGTTGAGAGCGCTCTGTAGAGAGTTATTGTGCAAGAGGTTAAGAGGTATGGTCGAGAGGTACACAAACCTTTTAATTTATGCTGCTGCTGTTGCCATGAATTGCTCTCAGGGTCGCTCTCACTCTTCACTCTCTCTGTCTCTGTCTCACACGCATACACACACACACACACACACACACACACACACACACACACACACACACACACACACAAAAACACACACACAGTCTGTTCTGCTTTTATGCCGCCATTCACTCACACACAGAAACACACGCATGCACAAATGCACACACACACACACACACACACACACACACACACACACAGACACACACACACACACACACACACACTTTTTTGTTTATTTTTATTTTACACTCACTAACAGCAAAAGTGCTGCTTAGCGAGTGTAAAATAACAGCTCCATTTATCTCACTGTTCACTCTCTCATACACACTTACACAGTCTCTTCTGTTTTAACACACAAACTTACATTCTTTCATGCACGCACTCACTCACACACACAGACAGAAACATAAACATACTCACACACATACATATACACATTCACTTTTTTGTTTTCACTCCCTGCCTAAAAGTTTCTCTGCGGCCTGCAACAGATGATCCATAGCCTGGTACCAGTCCATGACCCGGTGGTTGGGGCAGCTGCATAGCAAAACAAATAAAAAAAAAAACAGCCCTTACTCCAGTCTGGCAAGCCTCCCTTCTCTGTCCGGACAAATACTTGTCACATCTTCTCTTTTCATAAATGCAGGTGGCACAGGAATCCAAAGATTTCTCACTCTTTGAGGTTGCTGTATGGCTACAGGGCAAGGAACCTCCTGGATTTAATTCATAATGAATGAGAGGTTGAGTGTGATTCACTCAAAGAGTCTGTTGTAGAGTTTATCCAAAACTTCAGGACTAGGATTAAGGAGTGCATGCATATGGCTCAGACGCACCTGGCACAGACTACAGCAGTAAAAAGTCTGGTATGACAAAAGCAGCAGATACAGACATAATAGCTTATTCCAGTTAGACAAAGCAGGCTACATGCAGCATGGGAGGGAGAAGGGCCATTTCACCATCGTGAAATAAGACAACAGAATGCAGACTACAGTGTTGCCAGGCTTGTAGAAGAACTACAGACTCTACGATGTTAATGCAATAAAACCATATCATGACAGGAAGGCTGTGGTACTTAGTATCTGCGGTGAGTTGCAGGAGGAATCAGAGGAAGATCTGCATGAGGACCTCCTGGGAGATACTTGGTCTGATATTGTGGTGGGTGGGGTAATTTCTAGCCAGGTTCAGGAGACCTGTGCAGTACTGCAGGAATTTGAGGATATGTTTACTAGTAAACAGTAGTAACCTTCTCAGGTGGGGCACCATGTAGACATGAGACTCCATGGCCCACTGGGCAAGATCCTTGCAGGGTGCCCAAAAGATTAGGTCAAACCCTATGAGAAGAACTACAGACAGTGCTGGAACTGAGGGCAATCTACAAGTTCAGTAGCAGTGCTTGTGTCACAGAAACATGGCAGCACCAGGTTCTATGTGGACTACAGGTATGCGGAGAGCCACACATAGACAGGTGCTTACCTATGCCCAAGAAAAATGAATTTTTACAGCAGCTCGGTGGGTCTAGCATTCAAACTACTATTGACACGATCAGGGGTCACAGGTAGGTATCCTGCTCATTTGCAGCCAAAAAGGCTTTTTTTATTAGACCTGATTGTAGTCAAAAATTCATTGTACAGGTAGATGTTTCTAACTATGTGGGTGTGGATTGTACTTGATTAATTTTCTCAAGAGGGAAATGAGCATCCCATTTTGTATTTAAGCTGAATACTTCAATGCAGGCAGGAATCATATGCAGCCATAGAGTAGGAGTGTCTGGACATAGTCTCAGCTTTGCAAAGGTTGCACCCCTACCTGTCTGACAGAATACCCAGTATGGTTACAGTCCACAACCATTAAAAATGGCTACATGGACCAAGTGAGCAAAATGGAAAGCTTCTTTGGTGGAGTTTAGTCTTGAAGTCCTAGAATATGACTATCCCACATAGACATGGTACTGCTTATGGCAATGCAGATTGTCAATCTACAAAGGAACGGGCCAATCAAAAGGAAAACTAAGCATTGTATATATATATATATATATATATATATATATATATATATATATATATATATATATATATATATATATACATATATGGGTTCCATACGCTAGATCAAATTTTCACTAATTCGAAATAGTGCATGGAATGCTCACTGCAGTGAAAGTGCACTTAATCAAAAGTGCACTTACGCGAAGTTCAGTACAATGAAGGGGTGTTGTACTGAACTTCCGTGCAGTACTCATGGACCTTAGGGTTAGGGCACGGGTCATAGTAAGGGGATAGCCCTACCATGACCCGTGCCCTAACCCTAAGGTCTGTGATGACTGCAGTGCAGTGAAGGACATAACAATGTCCTCCACTATGGTGCAGTAGTCATGAACCTTAGGGTTAGGGCATGGGTTAGGGTAAGGGGATAGCTTTACTAACTATCCCCTTACCCTAACCCATGCCCTAACCCTAAGTTCTGCGACTATCGCACCATAGTGGAGGACATAGCTTGTTTTTTTATGTCCTCCACTGTGCTGCGGTGTTTTCGGTGAAGTGCACTTATGCAAAAGTTCACTTTCGTTAAAGTGAACTTTTGCAGAAGTGAGGCTTCCTATTACAAGTTCAAAGTAGTGAACTTTCGTTCTTGTAATAGGAATCCATATATATATATATATATATATATATATATATATATATATATATATATATATATGTTCTTCTCATTTTCTAATTTCCTATTAGTAACACATTTGGTCTGCAAAATGTGTAAAATATCGTGGCATTTTCTCTTGTAAATGTAAAAGGAGATGAAATGAAGGGAAAGGCATGAGCTTGTTTAAATGTAAAATATTACCTCTTGCAACTCTTGTGCTGTCAGGTCATATAATATAATACAGTACACTTCAAAGAAATAACTAATGAGAACTGTGAAAAATAGGGTCTATATTATATCGCCGAAAATTTAAAATCTCAAGCACTCACATGAGCGAATATGCAAGTATTCAAAATCGCTATTGTGGGGGCTGTGCCCCCCACACCCCCCTCTAAATATGTATTCCAACTCCAAGATCACACTACAGTGAAAAAAGTGCAAATATCCTGATCTCCACTGTACTGCGATCCAAAAAGATGAATATCGAATATCTGCATTTTCGCTCATGTGAGCGCTCGAGATTTTAAGTTTTCGGCGATCTAAAGTAGACCCGAAAAATACAGCCATTAAAATGCAAACAGTTGAGCTGTATGTTGAGTTCCTATATATTAGAAGTCTATTGTTCCTGACCTGATATAATTCAGCCCTTGTCCTTTACAGATGGGAGAAATGGTTTTGTTAATTTTGCCGTGGAACAGTCAACAACTAAAATAGGCTGATGTAATGCATTCTGCAAAATGAAATAATGTAATGGTTGCTTTGTTTTGTCTCGTCTTTGCTTATAAAATATTAAGATGAACACATCCCTGTAAGTTTGCTGTCTGCAATTTCTGCTTGTAACCTTCTAGCAGTTTATAATAGTAATTGTTCAGTACCCTTTAAGCTATCTAATTATATTCATTTATCCAACTTAAATAGAGGATTTCTTTAAATATTCATATTTAGTTGTTATGTTGACATTTTCTGTGCACATTCTCATTTCTCAACATATTTAACTTGTAACTAAACTGTTTGACTTACTTTTTAAGAAAAGTGCATTCATTCACTTTTAAGTTCTTGTGGCTAGTCTTTTTATTGCATAAGTATTATTGCTATTTATTATATAACAGAAAGGCTATCATTTACCACTGCATGTTAACAAGCTGTGGCTCTTACCTCCATTTAGTTAGATAATTTTGGACTGCTACCAGTGAAATATTGATGTGCATAAGTTCATATTTACCTTAATTAAGACTAGCATGTAACTAGAGATTCCTGACCATCCAGGGTGATGGCAGTACTACCATGCCAAAAGAAGTCTGTGGTGAAGTGGAGAATTCTGACAGCTTTCTCTGTGAATTGTGTGCATGCGAGTATGAAAATAACTTTGTGTAAAAAGCAGTTTCTGTTATTAAGAGGCACTGGAAAACACTGTGGTTCACAGACAGCATGGTGAGATAGGGATTAGGGTCCTAAGTTATAGACTCAGCTCTGTATATGGCTTGTGTGCAGTCTGATCTGGGAGTGGATGTTGAAAGCTAATACCCAAGTTGCAGGGCCATCCCCTCCTGTACCTCAGATCCCCAAGCAACTAACTGAACAGAGGTCATCCGAGCCATAGTTAAGGCTTCATTCTTCTATGCCACACTGCTAGTCCAGTAATGAGCATTTTGTACTATGTATAAAACATAAATTTATGCAGTCTGTGAACCATTACTAACCTACACTCATCAGGCATTTTTCTGAATTTCTAAATGGAGACTACAGAAATAAAGTAAGAAAAACAGAATAGAGTCATTTCCTACTGGACTTTCACTGAATGGACATAACTTGGCCAATTTTTCACATTTGTGAACTAAACTTTAAAAACACTGCTTAATGGAACCTCTCTTAATGGACTGTGTCTCCCTTCCAGGATGTGATTTCCGTAGTGTAATCTTCTTTCAGGATGAGACTGTGTCACTGATGTACCTTATTTCATGATCAGTTTTGCTCTAATGATTGTTATGTAACTATAATTTGTAATGATGTCATCTTTCAGCATTATGAGTATGCATTTAAGATGACAAGTACTTAAATGGGGGTCATTGAATTTTATACTCTAAATATCTGCATGGCTCTGTGCTGTGACATAAGCCAGCTAGCTTGTGTTTTAGAGCACACGACCTATTTGTTGTCCTTTTTTTTCAAAATGTAAGGAAATACTTGGTCGATTTGAACTTACTGATGCTACAGATAATGCCTCCTGCCTACCACATATGATCTTACCATTACTTTGTAGACCTCTACAATACATGTAATTAAGTATAACCTCACAACATATGTTTTTGTAGGGAAGCCCTCCTCCTGCACCCAGCAGGTTGGCAGCTCTGCTCCCACAATCATAAAGTCTAAATAGATCTACCACCAAGATCATGATAGGAAATACATTTATTTCCCCTTTCTCTGAATTGGTGCAACCACTGAGATAGTCTTTTAGGAGATGGGTGGCATCTAGGCAGAAGCCTCACATCAACAGCTTGAAAAGCCATCTAAGTCAAGTATTTGAACACTGGGAATCACCTGGAACTGTAGTGATGTGTGGTTAAGTATGGCCTCAGTAAGTTGGACTTAGATATTATGAATTGGTCTGTTTCTCAACAATTTTTGTTACCGCACAAATCAAGTTTCATTTTAAAATATGAAATGCAATGAAATGACTCTGTGTAATAGTTTAATTTAACTTGCACATTCTAATCTTACTGTAAAGTGATACATCTGCCTTACATACATACACATATTCATGCATATGCACACTGATGCATGCAGAGACACACACATGTGCACGCACACACACACACACACACACACACACACACACACACACACACACACACACACACACACACACATCTCTAGTTTAGTCACTTGTCACATTTTAAACCAAAACAATATATTATTTTGTCAGACCACATGTACACAGTCCATGACATTTTACTATCCTATTTACTCTCTGTTATTACAGACGTACAGCCATAATCAATTTTCAAGTCAACATACAGCATTAACTTATTGATTTATTTGTGTGCAGTATATAGGAGGACTGTTTTTGGTTTGAAAATGATTTAGAAAATATCAGCAAACATTTGTTTTTCTCCTTGAAGCCACTTTTTTTACAACTGAAAGTCAGTTAGGAAAAGCATTTTCTGACTACTAATGTAATATTGTCATCTAACACAAGGACTTCTCAATGCAGGTACCAAGATCTCTAATGAATGGATCATATGGAAGAGGGGTGTTGTCTGTATTATAGATTATGGAACTGATTTGTTTTCCAAATTTATCAATAATGCATTTTCATATTCCGTTAACACCCATTTTCTTTACCCCAATTATTTGCAAAGTCTAGGCTAAACTGCATTGAGACAGTATTGAAGATGGCTGAACAATGCACCGATCTTGTAATCATGTACACATTTTGTAAGTGGTAGGTCTGACTTATGGTTTGAAGGTCACAAAAGTAGATATTGAGTAGGGGGTGACAGCATGGATCCTTTAGAGCAGTGGTTCCTAACCACCAGGCCGCAGACCGGTACCGGGCCATGGATCATCTGGTACCAGACCACACAGAAACCTTTAGGCAGGGAGTGAAAACAAAAAAGTGAATGTGTGTATGTATGTGTGTGTGTGCTTATGTTTCTGTCTGCGTGTGTGAGTGAATGTCTGTATGAAAGCAGAGGAGACTGTATGTATGAGAGATTGAGAGACAGTGAGAGCAATCTTGCATGAGTGAGTGCATGTATGAAAGCAGAATCCATGTGTGTGTGAAAGCAGAGGAGACTGTGTGTGTGTGTCTGAGACAGTGAACAGTGAGATCAATGGAACCATTATTTTACAGTCATTAGCAGTGCTTTTGCCATTTAGTGGGTGTAAAATAAAAATAAATGAAACAGAAAAAAGTGTGTGCGTGTGTGTGTGTGTGTGTGTGTGTGTGTGTGTGTGTGTGTGTGTGTGTGTGTGTGCGTGTGTGCGTGTGTGCGTGTGTGCGTGTGTGTGTGTGTGTGTGTGTGAGTACATGTGTATGTTTCTGTCTGTATGTGTGAGTGAATTTCTGTTTGAAAAACGAACAGACTGTGTGGGTGTGTGCGCACACATGTGTGTGTGTATGCGTGACAGACAGAGAGAGAGTGAAGAGTGAGAGTGATCCCTGTCAAACTCTCACACAATAACTCTGGACAGAGCACTCTCAACTTCTGGGCACAACAAATCTGGACAAAGCCAAAAATAATATAGGGACAAAGCCCCAAAAACAGGAACAAATTTTAAATATTGCTCTTATAAACTTAGAAAGTTGATAGAATGCAAGGTCTTGTGTTACCATGCATTTTTCTCAAGGATATGAAGGCTGAAACTCAAATGCCTGTCATTGTATAATGACTTTAGTCCTCACTGCATCTTGCATGCCAAGAACTTCCAGTGAGAAATGAGAGATTTGGCTTTTACAGTAGTGTTGTGGAGTTTTTTTCCAGTTTGGTGGATAGCAGGAAGCATTTATTTATTTATTTATTTATTTATTTATTTATTTATTTATTTATTTATTTTTGTTTACCAATGTAGTACATTGATCGAGAATGATCATTTACAGGTACAACCCAGGTGAAAATGCTCACAGTTAGTAGATAGCCTGTAACAGTAATACAATATATACATTATAAGTCATATAAAAAGTCTTTTTGCTTTTCCCAGTTAAGGGTCGCCACAGCAGATCACCAGTCTGCTATTGATTGGCAGTGGATTTTGATTGTGTCAAGTTGTCAGCCCAGTGCCCAACTTTCACAAAAGGCGCACACACCCTCATGCACCTACCTGCATGTCTTTAAAGTTCAGTTCACCACAAGGAGGACATGCACAAGGACACCAATCAGAACTAAGTAATGTGACCATTGAAGGTCACAGTAGGATAATACAATGTCCAAGATGGGCTAACTGCAATATTAAAATAGTGGTATACATTGCTGTGTGTGGCACTTGTCCTGCATTTTATGTAGGAAAAACCACCCGTAGGTCACGGGATAGAATGCAGAACACCTTAGAGATATGAGAAATAGAAAAAACACTAATGCATTATATTGTCACAGTGAAATATGTGATCATTTTAATACATTTTTCTTTTTTGTTATTGATAGGGTTAAACACAATGACAGGGGTGGTGATGAGAAAAATATATTTGAGGTTAGGGAGACACTATGGCAACTAAGATTAAATGACACAGTGTCCCCAGGCATTAATGACAGCTGCTCCATTGCCAGTGTATTGAAACTAAGGGCAACACTGATCTGATATAGTGTTTTATATATATTGTTATTAATCATTCCCCCGGATTCATGAAGCTCGGCGCAAGGCCGATGTAAGGCCTGCGCCGGCCGTGCGGCATATAAATGGTGTAGTAGCACCATATGCATATTAATGAAGGTGCGCCGCTACCACATCCACGTGCATAGGACACGTGCGTGAGTGCATGGGGCATTACTAAGCTGTGCCCGGAGGCATGTCAATGTCGGCTGGCGATGAGCAACCTAAACTGCTGAATATTATAGCCCGCCTGCAATAGTAATCGCACCTATCAGTGTCCGTGGATAATGAAATGTATGTAAAGCATGCAAGACAGTTCCCAGCCACACAAAATGGAGAACCAAACAGAAATGCATGCAACATAATATAAGCTTCCGTCCATGGAACAAATGATATTTAAAATCGTGTGTCCGTAATGTACTGCACTGTCAGAAGTTATACCCAGTGGAAGTGAAGCGCATCATGTCAGCGCGCCGCCAATACACACGTCTAGCCCCATGGTTATGGTCACCAGCAGTCCCACAGTGGTAGTGATAGTACACAGCAGGCCAGTTGTGGCTATATAACAACCATAAAGAAACCTGACAGTCCAAATTGTATACCAAACACACACAAACATATATATTTTAAAATGTGCTATACACATGAACAGGAACGTAACTGTCACATTCACATAGGATGCTATATGCGGAACCGGGATATCCAAAAGTAGAACCCATGCATGCAAATGCAATACGCAACAACCCCAGTATAGCACATAACCCGCACCCATGTCCGAATGTCCACCAAATCCAGCTACCAGCCTTGCGCATCCGTACACCTGCACCTAGCGAGTATTCCCCATATGTAGTAGGAAGTATCGTCCTAGGCAGTGTCAGGATTGCAAATATGTATCCCACGATTGTAAACATCCCATCACAGGTACATAAATCCAAATGCCCGCACGTTAATGTCACTGCAAAATGTGTGTACATCCCGCGTGGGATAAGTAACCTGTTGAAACCTCAGAGTTGTTTACACGCCACGGTGTCCAGTACTGAACACATCTGGACAAAACATGTATGTGTAGTCACGGTACTGTTCAGTTTCTACACAGACATGCAATTCATACTACGCAGGATGGAACAGCTGTCCACCATGCAGGTCACCCCACTAGGGTTGCCACCTGTTCAGATGGCCAAGGTGGGACATCCCTTGTAGAAATGTGAGAATTTGCAGGATAAAACATACCCCCGACCAGTGAAAAGGACAGAATTACACGTGTATGCCAAGATAAAAGCTTATGCCATAGCATTTGAATAGCTCATGCTATCCCAAATAGTAGTTATGTGTACCAGATACAAAATACCTGTATCATGCAACTAGTACAGAAAATAAGAAATATATTATTGTCTTAAAATCACAGGACATTTGCCATGTCTTAGGTGTCATCGCAGGACACAACTGTCCAAAGTGGGACCTCCCCTCGCAAAGAGGAACAAGTGGTAACCCTACTCCCCACTGAATTATCGGCAGTATACATATTCAACTCAATCACATACCAACACCACCTCTCAACCTATTACAGCAACAAAACCTGGACAAAGCCTAAAAGGATGGGTGGACAAATAGGGACAGATGTAATTACTGTTCTCACAAGCTTTGAAAGTTCAAGGAATAATAGTATGTACATAAGCAGGAAATGTTGTGAAGGATGTGGGGTAGTCCCCAGTATTACAGAGGTCCGTACATATATACTGTAACAAGCCGTCACATATGTTGACTGTACTACTGCATACCCGTAGTTAATTCATAGTTACATGCAAAATAATAACCCTCATAAGAATGAATACAGGAAATAGTCAAATGTGAATGGGAACACCACTCACCATGGATTATATATCGTAACCACCCCCACCCATATTATGTATTGCCAACATCATAAGCTGCTGACAGGTGCCCAAACACCTGTGTCTGTAAACAGATTAAATGCTTAAAATGGACAATCCCTGTCCATGTGCTTTGTCTGACATTTGAACACGGGCAGGGCAGTTCCATTCACCAGTCGGACAAGCCTAAACCCAGATCACCACATGAACACCCTGACAATTAAAGACCTGTATGTGTCAGGAATATAAGCCTTTGAGTTCTGAATATCCCTGCAGTGATGAAATATGCAGCTTGGGTCCAGAGCAGTAGGGAATAGGGAATGTGTAACATGTAGTACCGCATTTTTCCCAGCAGGAGAATGGATGCCTGTGACGTAAGTGAAGCGGTGAGGCATATGTTAATGTAGCTATGTACTATGGGTATGCATATAAATGAGTCAGAACACCAAACGTATACTGGTTACAGCATCCGGCCAACGTGATTGCAGTCCCGGTTGAACAACGACTACAGCACATATAATGTGAAAGTGTAATGAATGCATCTGTGCTGTACAGACAGTTAAATATGTAAAGGTGAACGTGTGTTTCGCAAACGTCCGTTAACCGGATTACAGATAATTACTGGTACTGTCACAAGCAATAAAGCCCACGTAAGCACAAAGACTTAGTAAACATATGTAACCCACAATAAGGATATGTATGCGTGCCTGCGCGTAACCCACAATAAGGAAATGCAAGTGCGCCTGTGCATGTGTGATCCGCTCACAGCATAGTAAATGAATGCTGTTTCCCCCACGTTAGTTATACATGGCTCAAACCCGTTAACCTCGTAAAGTATGAAACCGGACGAAGCCATGCAAACTACCATTACAAATAGGGACAAACCCCAGATATGTGCCAGAACAAACATAGAAAGTGGATAGAATAATGGGTGTGTCAGTAGCATGGATTCTCTGAAGAGTATGCAGTCATAACCTGAACTGCTTGCCAGAAATCCCCACCATAAGTCTCAAATGAAATGCCACTACATTGCCAGATAGACACAGGTTTATGTAAAACACAGCGAAGATAAAGGGGCAAGCAACTGTTCACTCTGCGACAATCTGTATAGTGGAAAGGTATGGTATGGATATAGATATATGTGTATACACATAATCCACAGACGTAAACCAAAGCAAGTTATGAAATGAGGATTGTACATGTGTATATGTATACACAACAGACTTATGTCCCGTAGATATGACATATGCACATAAATAGGTGACATTATATCTAATATGGGTAGACAAACAGACATGCAGGAAAGGTGAATAAACCACAGCATTCAAAAACATTGGCCAGAAAGTGACAGTCCAGCAAGTTCTACACTTTAAACATGCAGATATGTGTCCATTGCAGGACTCCATAAATTGAAATACGTAGTGTCAACCAACATTGATGCAAAAGAAGTGACCGCAGCAAACATGAAATAGCTGTACATGCAACAGTATCAGGTGCAAGGGTGATGACACATGTGTCGATAGAATGTATGACGTACGAACTGATATCCGGAGAGTGGGGAGTGCATATAAGTGTCTCCACACTTCAGTAATGCACACATTAAACATGTGTAATGGGTACTGTAGAGGGTTGTCAGGTATGGGAATCATGGGTATGCAGAAATGGGCCTAGGTGTTGTTTGGCAGGGATTTCGTAGGCCCGCCCCGTGGGAGTGATGTGGGTATAGCACACGCCTATATTCTCAATAATGGGGCAAACCATCCACTGGATATTGCGGAAACCATTTTGGCAATATGTAGGGCCCTATATCAGTGTCATGTAGGCGATTATCATGGATGGACATGCGTACGACCAAGATGGTACCCATAACTGGCAAACTTTCAGAATAACACAGCTGCACTAAGGCATAGTACATGAAATACAAATAGGGACTATATTAGATATACCCCAGACAAAGTCAGAACATTGTGAGAATACTGGCGTACCCATGAATACGGATGTTATGAGTGTTACTAATCATGTAATGGAAATGTCAGTCACTGTTATCTACCGCACAGTCTGTAATGCCTTGCCAGCAATTTACCAGAAAGGCACATCAGTATGACAAATGTAACAAGGTCAAACGTCAGGGCGTTTACCCATAATGTGTGCAGGTTAGGGGTATGAAGGTAACCTGTCCAAAATACATGTACAGAACTAGTGATACTAGGTGGACAGGTGAGAAGAAAGACATCAGGACAAATGAGAAAACATGTACAAGTCACACGCATGTACACCGACAAATGTGAATGACAACGTATGCCCTGTGAATGTTAATGTGGAAGGTTAATAGACACAAACGTAATGTGTCCCTCAGGGTGTCATGCAGTGTCACCGTACCAATGTCCAGTCCCCCAGACACGTACGTGAGCTCTGCCACTGATGGGAAGTGCAAATACCGGCGCACACATACGGTACATGATAGACCAATTAGTGTGGATAAGCAGCTGTTGGCCTATGTGAGGAATACAACTGTCTGGGTGGGTGTGTCCTGCAATATAAATGTAATGGCATGTGGCCTGTGATGCCGCCATACAGTGTGTGTATTGGTGTCAGAAAGTTGATATTTTGTTACAGACACATACTCCGCAACTGTACAGATTTACGATGAATGTGCAGAGTTCTGCCTCATATGTTTGGTGTGTTCCATGTAACAGTAACATTCTGGCACTTCCATGATAACTGAAGACATGAAATAATGACAAACATGTGCGTAAGACACCAAATCCGACAGAAAAGCCATACTAATGCAAAACCTATTATTGTGTCAACTATTTACGTTTGTAAGAGCAACATGTCAATACTGCCCCTATGTGTCCCACTATCAGATAAGGCCTTGTCCAGCAACTTGCTCTAGGAGGTGGAGTGGTATGAACAGAAACAGATACATGTGTGAGGAAACAGCAATATCGACTTCAAGATAACGCAGAAGGTATGAAATGTGCTGCAGTAGGATGTGCAGTACTGTCCGCAGGTATGTGCTGACATGTCAAATGACACAGCAGTCTACATGAGGAACCTTTAGGGCTGTCACCTTTACAAATGATGATACTGGGACATACCCACAGCCATGCACACAGCACAAATAGACATACACACATCAAAACTAGGCCATGATACATGAAGCCTCCGATGTGTACGGGTACAGTGAGAGTACAGCAAGGATAGATGTCTGCCAAGATATACAGCAAATGCCTGTAAGGGCGTGTAACACCGCCCGTAACACGGACGTTGCATGGACAATGTTGGGAGTTGCAACATACCCCATTGGTATGTGAAAGCTATGCAAATATGCGATACATGAAACAGTCATCTGTCCATGCAAGAGCAGGGTTATGGGCAGAAAATAGATTTTATATATATATATATATATATATATATATATATATATATATATATATATATATATATATATATATATATATATAGAGAGAGAGAGAGAGAGATACAGACATACACACACACACATGTGGCAGGGCTGGTAATCGAACCTACACATGACTACCCTATCACACTACAGCATGATGCATTTACAGAACACGCTACCGAGACTACTAAATGCAGCAGATACACAGGCATTCTACTAGGTGCGTGTCAACATCCGCAAAGACAAAGACGGCAGCAGGATACATCTGTGTTGCGAAGCGTCTAAAAGCATAACCTGAGTCCCCAGGCGGACGGGAGCATGCACACACACACACACACACACACACACACACACACACACACACACACACACACACACACACACACATCTGGCAGGCCTGGGAATCGAACTTACACCTAACTACCCTATCACACTACAGCATGACACATTTACAGAATGCGCTACCAAGACTACTGAACACAGCACTCCCAGAGGCATACGTCTAGGTGGGTGACATCATCCGCACAGGCAAAGACGCCGATAGGGAATGTATTTGTTGTGAGGCATCTAAAAGCATTACTGTGTCCCCAGGCAGCTGGAATCACACGCACACACAGACACTTGGAAGGGCCGGGAGTTGAACACACACCTACCTACTCTAACACACTACAGCATTACGCATTTACAGAACGTGCTACCGAGATTACTGAACACAGCACTCTCAGAGGCATACTTCTAGGTGGGTGACATCATCCGCAAAGGCAAAGACGCCGATAGGGAATGTATGTGTTGTGAGGCATCTAAAAGCATTGCTGTGTCCCCAGGCAGCTGGAAACACACGCACACACACACACACACACACACACACACACACACACACACACACACACACACACACACTTGGAAGGGCTGGGAGTTGAACACACACCTACCTACTCTAACACACTACAGCATTACGTATTTACAGAACGCGCTACCGAGATTACTGAACACAGCATTCTCAGAGGCATACTTCTAGGTGGGTGACATCATCCGCAAAGGCAAAGACGCCGATACGGAATGTATGTGTTGTGAGGCATCTAAAAGCATTACTGTGTCCCCAGGCAGCTGGAAACACACGCACACACACACACACACACACACACACACACACACACACACACACACACACACACCTACCTACTCTAACACACTACAGCATTACGCATTTACAGAACCCGCTACCGAGATTACTGAACACAGCACTCTCAGAGGCATACTTCTAGGTGGGTGACATCATCCGCAAAGGCAAAGACGCCGATAGGGAATGTATGTGTTGTGAGGCATCTAAAAGCATTACTGTGTCCCCAGGCAGCTGGAAACACATGCACACACACACACACACACACACACACACACACACACACACACACTTGGAAGGCCGGGAGTTGAACACACACCTACCTACTCTAACACACTACAGCATTACGCATTTACAGAATGCGCTACCGAGATTACTGAACACAGCACTCTCAGAGGCATACTTCTAGGTGGGTGACATCATCGGCAAAGGCAAAGACGCCGATAGGGAATGTATGTGTTGTGAGGCATCTAAAAGCATTACTGTGTCCCTAGGCAGCTGGAAACACATGCACACACACACACACACACACACACACACACACACACTTGAAAGGGCCGGGAATTGAATACACACCTACCTACTCTAACACACTACAGCATTACGCATTTACAGAACGCGCTACCGGGATTACTGAACACAGCACTCCCAGAGGCATACTTCTAGGTGGGTGACATCATCCACAAAGGCAAAGATGCTGATAGGGAATGTTTAGAGAGTGAGCAGTCTGAAAGCATATTACCGTCCCAAGGTAGATGTAAACAAACACGCCAGTGCTGTCAACGGGCCAACTAAATATCTACGGAGCACAACACCATTGAATAGATACGGGATGCGCCACAGACAGTACACCCTTCGAGAGAGCAACAAGTGTGTTCAATGTAGGCATTCATCGTGACATTGAAATTGGACATCTGGTGCCTGGATGACCACCATGGCTATACAGGATGTCAATGGCCATGCCCACACGCTTAGTATCACACGTCTGTTTGGAATGTACTGTGTGTACATCTACACAACGGTGTACTGGGCATGCTCACACACTTATCTGCTGCAAAGGGCCATCTTGCATGCACACGGAGTCTAATCATGGAGGGGCACAGTGTGGAATGTACTGTGTGTCCATCTACACAACAGCGTACTGGGCATGCTCACACACTTAGCTGTTGCAAAGGGCCATCTTGCATGCACATGGAGTCTAATCACGGAGGGGCGCAGTGTGGCATGTACTGTATGTCCATCTACACAACGGCGTACTGGGCATGCTCACACAGCTGTTGCAAAGGGGCATCTTGCATGCACACAGAGTCTAATCACGGAGGGGCGCAGTGTGGAATGTACTGTGTGTCCATCTACACACGGGGTACTGGGCATGCTTACACACTTAGCTGTTGCAAAGGGCCATCTTGCATGCACATGGAGTCTAATCATGGAGGGGTGCAGTGTGGAATGTTCTGTGTGTCCATATACACTACGGCGTACTGGGCATGCTCACACACTTAGCAGTTGCAAAGGGCAATCTTGCATGCAGATGGAGTGTACACACAGAAGGGCAAAGTAAGGTATAACTGCCTTCACGCACAGGGCGGTCACACATGCAGTGACCTGTAAACACACAGCTGCCATCACAGCTGTCAAAGGTGCAGGTCACACATGTACACACTGCAGTGTACACTGTAGCTGTCAAGTCAGCACCATGTCGTTGGTGCAGCACTACACAGCCTTACGGTCCCACAACACCATGTGACACATGACCACTAGGCTGTACAGTGGTGTACACCAGCTGTGCAGAGTACACACGTACCAACAGGGATCCAACAGGTGTTATGCATTGCAATGATACCAGTATACATGAACTGGTCGGCTCATGACATACCATGGCCCTTACACAGCTGTGACACCTGACTGTTGCTGTACACCAATGAACACACATCTGGGTCCATCATACATGTGATTGTGTGGATGTGTGCATGGACTGCACACACAACACATAATACATGGCCTTTGATGTACCTCGTGCATAACACTGGCCTAATCAATGCTACACATGCGAATTGAAGGTGGGCCCATGTCTGTTAAATGCTAACACTGCAGGGGGTAGCAGTGTTGACCGGGACACATACCCTTGTACTGGTCGCCTGTGACACCCGTGATATCATACCGCAGTCCATGTGTTATGTATGTCAACACACATGTCCAACAATAGCAATGCATACAAACATGGCAACAGGAGACACATGTGACATCTGTACTGTGCATGCAGCAAACATGCATGTGCAGTGGCCGATGTCCGTAACATAGTTGCACCTACCTACGACATGCAGACGCAATGCAGACCCATCATTGACATCTGTATACGGTGACATACAAACAGCACGTATGGAGGGATGTGTGTACATAATGTGGTGAACCACCTGTCTAGATGTATGTGTGCAGGGGGTGGCTCACAGTTGTGTCACACACCATCCTATCATGCCATGTGCTAACTGTACGCTATGTCGCTGTTACGTGATGGTGCTGACATAATGCATACACAGCAGTCAGGTGTTAACAACTATATGTCATATGGCACCTGTAACACCTACAACCTCCCGTGTGTATATAACAGCACATTTGCCAGATATAGCGTTGGTACACATAATGCAATCAATACAGCTGCATGTCCAGCAAACGTGTCATCATATGGCTGGTGTATCATTCCCAGCACTGCCATGTGTGCCCGAATGTGTGACCAGGGATGCCACATATCGTGGGGAATATGTCCCAGTTGCTACACATCCCTCTACACCATTGTAGAGAACTGTACATATGTCAGTGTGGGAAGCATGATGTTCACCGGTGATGTGCATCACACACATCGGCTGTCCGTATACACATGTGTGGTCACCACAGTGTGTGTGTGTCTGTATGTATGTCTGGTGCTTGGTGTGAGTGTGTATGCTAATATACGGTGGGAAATTATCACTGGCCCCACGTGTTGCCTAACCTGTAATGGTGATGCATTGCACAACCCTGTTGATGCCATAGTTCCCAGCCATACTGACTACCTGTGCATGTCCCTTCTCTGTGACACTTCGTGTGGGTGCATAGTACTGTGAGGGTGATGACCACACATGCAAGGGTCCCCAGCTGCACACTATGGGGTGTGTGTTATAGTGGTGTACACCCTGTGACTGCAGCCATGTTCACGTACTGCTACGGTTCCTACTGCTGCACAGTGTGGCCTCCAGCTACCAAGTGACACCTTACATCATCATTGGCCAGGCTGCTGTGTACAACCCCTGCACCATGTCACCATACCTGTAATGTGTCCTGCTATGTATGTCACGTCTCTGTCCAGTATAGCCTGTGGCACCGACCACATGCATCAGGTGCAGTATATGTGCGGACATCTGTGTCATGTTTGTGTGTCCAACAGTCAGGATGAGGGTACATGTAGCATGCTGATATTTCCAGACATGCCTGTGTGTACTCCACAGTTACACGTGGGGGACTGCAAACACTGCTACCTGTAGGCACATGCAAGTACACCATAGGAGGGAACCAGGGTATCACAACCAACATGGTGCTACAGATGTAACCGAGACACATACTGTGAACACATCACAATGCATGCTGCACCTGCACTACATGGTGTGACTGGTGCATGTCAACAGTACACAACCTATGTCACATACACAACTCAGTATTCACACACAACCACTGCAACATATACATCCCTCTTTATGCATACACAGGTATTACATACACCTCTCACTATGCTGTTCACCCTGTGCATCAGAATATTTGTGCATAACCCTGCACCGATGGTGTGGATGACAGGGATGCAGCACAGGCTTCATCATATGCACAGGGTGATATGTTTGCCAGGGGCATAGGCTGCACCAATGGATAACATCATGTGTGTGTATAAGGGCCGGCGAGTTGACTGGACATATCTGTGCAAAATGCATGTGGATGTTGTGGAGCCCTACTGTTGTGTTTGCTGTGTGTGTGTATGTGTGTACACAGTTCTGCCATTTGTGATGCCTACACGGGGTATAATTGACAGCCCCAGATTGTACAGTGCAGGTTGTACAGCTCACTGTATCCGTCCACGGCCACGTGACCTGTGCCTGCCTGGGGTTGCACGGGCACTACCAGTTGGAGGTACAGAGTGGCTACTGTCCGACACATGTCCACTGGAAACGTGTCCCTGCTGTGACCGCCAGGGCCACATCCACATGGCCTGCTGTGTCCTAGTGTTGACAGCACAGCAGCAGCTGCACTGCTACTGCTACTGGCACTATGGGAGCGGGCATGTGAGGTGGCACGGTCATGTCGACCTACATTAGGTGGTGTTGCTGGCCTATGTCCACGTGGCCTACGCCTCACTCCTACCAGGTGTTCCAGCACAGACAGCTCCCAATCACGGATTGCCATGCCTCGGTCAAGGATTCCGACCATTTCACCTAGTCGCCTATCCAGAACATTAGCAATCTGCTGTTGAGCATTTGCCAATGCCTGGATGTTGCCATTTAGGGTATGGATAGCAGCCCTCTGCAGCCTCTGCCCTTCTCTGTTCTGCCATTCAGCACGTGCCTGTGCCGCCATTACAGTCTGGAACATACGTCTGGTGATATCAGCTGCTGCACTCTGTCCTGCAGGTGCATGTCTGCCAGAGGTCCTCCTATGAGCAGCACCGGCCACATGCCTGTGTGGCACATCTGCAGTCATTACACTGACACCATAGTGTGTAGACACACCTTCTGTAGCCACCATATGTTCCTGTTCCACGCCAACAGATGCTGACTGTCCTTCCTCTATGGCCACCGGTGATGCGGTATGTGTTGGCAGCAGAACTGTGTGCGGGGAAGAGGGGCACATAGCTGGGATGGTAACCATTGGCACAGATTTAGCCCCTGACAACCCTGCCTGTACCTCATAAATATGTTCATCACCGCTAGTATCTGTGGGGACACTAACATCAGATGGACCGCAGGAGGGTAACGCACCTACATCACCTGTGAATGCAAAGAAATACTGTAAAGTACAATAGACACAGACACACACAGACACACACAGACACACCATGCATGTGATTTGTCAGATGGCATGCAGCATGCCTGCGATAGAGCAGAGGGCATGCAGCTCAGACATTAATAGTGTTAGTAAGCATACCTCCCTGGGGTGCATACTACAGCAAGCAGGTGTCATATCAGTAGCTATGCAGTTCACACAATCATGGTAGTATGCATGCATCTCCGTGATACACCATGTGGGCCAGAACAGGATAACAGTACACATGTCTGACGTGACCTTGACATGTAATTTGCTGACATGTGCATTAACATGCATACATGTTTGACACAATGGTGTCCTGACACATGTACAGCATCATAATGGGCTTCACATTGCAGTGTTGTGTGTATGCTCTACAGATAGAATGCATGTTTAGCAAATGTGCATGAGCACGGGAGGGTAGTGTGAGCCATCTACATTGCTATACAGTGTGAAGTACAGACACTGTGCCATTGCATGGCAACATGAGGCATGTATGTTGCTGTAGAATGCATAATATGTACACATTGCATAGCCATAACTGCAACACAGTCGTGATGTTCAACAGATCGTATATGGTAGACTTCAGTGACACCTCCAGTAGCTGTGCACAGGCTTTTAGGTTGTCCACTGTACCACATCAACTGTATAATCGGTCAACTAAGGCTATAATTGGACCATGTGTGGACAATGTGCAACAGGGTGTATACACATCCCATGTACTGTGTGGCTACATGTCTCTGGCCATCCCCCCATGGCCATGTGTGCACATGTGGTGGCCAATTGTGTGTGATTCCATATGACATACACCCATATATGTCAGATATGTCACATTCCACAGGTCTATGCAGACAACGGGTTGTATGTTTGGTATGTGGGGTATAGGTCATGTGATAGTGTGACAATATTGCAGACAGAACACTACATGTCTGGGACATGTCAGGTGGCACATCACAATGTGTGCACCCGATGCAGGGGCATATGACACAATGGTGACACTTGTGGGCTGCCCATATCACAGCTCACTGTGTGGTACTGTGTGCGTACCACACATGTTGTTCCAATGCATACTACATATGCCTCCATTGTAGAACACCTCCACTGTTGTATGCACAGCTGACCACACATGTCACAATGACAAGTACTGTGGTTTCAAGTCTGTGTCTCATTACGTTTGCATATATTGCACATGGGTGGAGTGTGTGAATGCATGGTGGTGCGACCTGCATATCGTGACTGGAACAAACATCAGGTCTGCAAGTGTTAACTGGCTACATGCCAAATAGATCTACACTGTAACATGCCTGATACTGATGACAGTCTCACCTGCAATGGACCCATGTCTGTGCGGCATGCCAGAGGTACCTGTATAGGGGTGACACACCAGTATGAACATTATCCATGACTGTATGACAGCCACAGGTTGCACTGTGCATGTGCACATATTCACCTGTGTAATAGCATATAGTATGCACATGTGTGCATACACAACGTAGCATACTGTACTATGCAGCATGTGTGTCCACATACCTGGCATATGTTTTTACTTTACATTATGTACAGTGATACATGCAACTACATGGGATATAATAGCCATATGTGCATTACTGACTTACCAGGCAACTCCAGGCTCATTGGTTGAGAGACACCCACCTCCACGATGGCAGCTAGCATTTCTGGCTGCTGTTCCCTGGGTGTCCCCAGACTGGCCAGTAGCTCCTCGGTGTGTGTGAGTGGGGGCTGGGTTGGTGGCCCACCACCTGTTCCACCTTGTTCCCTGGCGATTGCAGTGGCACGCTGTTTTGCATGTCGTATCAGGTCCATGCAGTGTCTGTGCACCTGCTGGTAGGTGCGGTTATGGCCACCCACATCATTCACCCTCCTGCGTAGATCCTGCCACAGGTCATCCCGCTGCTGGGCATGCTGTGGCACATGGCTGAACAACAAGTCATAGTTGTCATGGAGCTGTGGGATGAGGACATCATCCTCCTGGCGGGTGTATGCTGGAAGGTGTGTACGGGGCATTATCTGTAAAACATAATGATGGTGACAGGTCACAGTTTCAGAGATGTACAGAGATACTGCTGCACATACATTTCTATGACATCTACTGCATCTTCAAAGTTATCTTTGCAAAGCACCATGACACTGACATGACTGACGTGTTTGTGTCACACATGTCACACCCATTATGCATTGGATATCATCACCATATATGTGTGTCACCTCATTACAGTGTTCATACTCCATGTAAATGCTGTCTTGCTGTGGGCATGTCTATTTGCCTGCACTTGTGTTCTTACCTATCTGCACATGCCTCGATGTGTCCACGGTACTACTGTTGACCTGGATGCTGTGTATATGTCACATATCAACACAGACACAGCCGGAATGGACTTGAGCAGTGACAATGCACACATACGCATGGACACCTGTACATGCATGTGTTTTGCCATATACATCTACACAGCACTGTACAACTGTTCAACATCCTGACACAGATCGCCTGTATTACACATGTGATAGACATGGGACAATGGATAGTCAGACGACATTCGCAGGGATGGTCATCAACCATAGCGTGTGCGGGCATGGTTTCCATGCTGTTACAGATGGCCATTGTGCCACTGCAAGCTGCATCAGTGCCACATTACTGATCCAGTCAGTTGATAGTACATCTACCATGCGGCCATCACACCATGTATGACTGAGATGACATCTGCAGCTTTGATGGACAGGGTTGCATGGTATGGCAGGAGCATGTCACATATATGGCACAGGGATCTGTCCAGCCTGTGGCGATCCTAGTATTAGGGCAGTGGCTGTCCATGACATATGTCATATAGATCAAGATATGGACATGTAGCATGTCCATCATCATGGTGTAGCAAATGTCCTTCTGAAAGGTAGACGGCATGCGGCATAGTGGAGGTGTGGATTGTGAAGGCTGTTATCGCACATCCATGCATAGCCATTACCCCTTACAGGTGGTATGTGATTCAATATTGGTCACCACAGTGCTGTATATGCCTGGCCAGTGATCTCCGTGCTCATGGATGGCACCCTGACATGACATGGGTACCTCATATGACTACCTAAGGGGCCTGGAGATGTCACCATGTCGGGGGTGCACTGCACAGCACTATCCCTTACACAGTGTCCATAATGTTGACCACAGCCTAGGTAGCAGTTTATGGGTACAGGGATGTTCACAGAGCGGTGACACTGCTGGTATCATCCATCAGACTGTGCACATATGTGACACACCTCACACACGCACAGCCCATTCTGTATGTTGTTCACAACACTGACACAGCTAAACTGATAGGTCATGGCCATTCACAGCCTTACATACACAGATGCCTAACATTTGTCTGTGTGGTATGGGCTACAATGAGGGTGGGGTGGGGTACAACACATTAACCCTGTTCTACTGTATCTGGCACAGATGTGCTGTGCACATGTCACTCTTGCACCTTTTGTAGTTGTGGGTCTGTCAACAGGCCACTGGTGGAACACACCTGTGACATGCAAAGGTATTTGTAATCAAATATCCATGCTATCTTGTACATCTGTACTGCTAACATCTACAGTGCTAATGGTTCATGGATATGCACACCATACTCAGAAGGGTTATTGTGTGGTGCCACCCTAAATGACTGTCATCACCTCTTGTGGGTTGATATTATCCAACACCCTATCTGTATTGTATGGTCATGCTAGGCACTTGTTCAGAACATGTGAGCATGTCATGAGCTATTGATTACTATAGCGCTCATTCCACACCATTTCCCACAGGTACACTGGCTGTCCTACACTTCCCAGCTTGCTTAAGGTACGACAGCTGTTGTACACACGTAATGCACATATCCTGTGGGACATGGTTGTATATGCAGGCATGTCCAACTGTCACATACCAGTGCTACTGCCTGTCTATATGAGGGATATGTCATACATGTGGCAATAGAGCAATTGTCTCATGTACACATTCAATGCTCACTTCCCAACATACGGCACTACAGCCTGTGGGGGATGCACGTCTGCAGCCGTGCTGGGCCCATAGCTCTCAGGTGTACCTCATTACGGGGAACGTATCTCATTTGGGGCTCTAAAAGGTGCATGTTCCTCAAGGTTCCACATTGGAAGGGTCTGTCACACATTCATTGTTGTACATAGTTTACCTGCTAGCCATGGCTAGATAGATGAGAATCATATTAATTCATTGGAATATCTGTTTTATATGTAAGACCAGCCTATTTTAGCCATCATATGCCCTTCCTAGTTGACGCTGTTAGTAAGCCAGTTGTAAGTGTTCCACGTTTCGCCCATTTGTCACACAGTATGAGGGCTAATGTTCCTCATTTTGGGGACAGGAGGCTGACAGCTATGGCTGGGGGTAATGCTGTCACCAACCCTGACTGCACCTGACAGTCATTTGGGGATATGTAACATTCTCAACACACCCCACCCATCACATAGTCTCACATAATCTACACCACTGGCCACACCTACGAGGACAACCTGTGCAGTATGTCTTCATACTCACTGTAGGCACCAGAGGTAGCCCCCATCATGGAAGACAACATCACCAGCTTATAGCCCACAGACTCATGTGTGCCCACCACATACAGCCAATAGTGTGTTATAACATTCACAACACACCAGTCATAGCTGACTCTGTAGGGTGTCACACTGCAGTTCCACACAGCAGGCTACACAAGGCGTTAGTCGCTTACATCTTGCTGTCGGGTAACTGCTTCTGCAACATAACCTATGCACCCATGCCACACCTCACCAGGTACGATATATCTGTCATTCGCCATGTTAGTGTGACTGCCCTGTGATGCCACTTCACAGACTATGTGTGCAGCGACATGCAATAGCTCACCAGTCTTATAGCCCTGAGGGTGTGGGCCTAGCCCTGGGGAGCATTTTGTATTCGTCCGGACACGATACCACTGTACAGTGACCGACTGTGTCACTGCAACAGTTGCCTATGCTCCTATTGTCATTCCACAGGCATGTGGTATCTGTCCGCTATGACTGTCCTGGTCAAACACAATGCTGTGGCACAGATGACTTGCACCTGTCGGCCCTGGGAGTACAGCTCACATGCTAGGCACTTGCTGCTTCTATACTGCCTGTCCTTCACAGTTTCCAATAACTGTCACCGGCAGGGCGGTAACTGGCATGCGCGACATGGGGTCATGTGACACATTGCTTGCATCTTCCCCTGTGACGCATGCAGGCAAGGCACACCTTATAATGCACCACTCCAACATCTCTGCAGTGACTGGGACCTGCCTGTAGGCTCTGCAGAGCACACCTGCAATGACAGGTTATAGAAGGACCATACCTTCCAGGCACATACCTGGACCGGCACACCCACAGCTGAGGGGTTCCCATATCCCACTATGTTTTGCACACATCCTGGCAAGTTGCTTAGCACAATGCATCAGAGGTGCTCCACGTGCAACTAACTATGTCCGGGACCGCTATACACATTGTAACAAGCGACAGAGTCAACATCATACCCCACGGGTAACATACCTTCTACGGTGGTATAGTGGACAGTGGGCCACAGCTACTACTGATGTGTGACTGACACTACCCCACACTTCACTGGGATAGCCACTCATGTACCGACACATCCATGAGTCATACCCTCCACTCTGCTGGATCAACACATACACACCACCTCCAAGACCTATATTACCCTTGGCATGAACACTACCACCATGTGACTGGTGTTACACACCTGGGGTTATCCCCTCATTGGTAGATTCCGAACATATGCTAATCTACCGTGTTAGCCACATCCCGGAAACACACCCATTACAGCATACACAGTACATGTGTACTACTACACCTACTACAGACGTCTGCTGACAGCGGTTGTTAACATCATGACACCCGTGCAGATGGACAATGCACATACAAATGCTGACACATATCCCAGTGCACTTAATTAGCATGTACACAACTGCATGGATCATGCTTTTCCACACAGAGCCATGATGGTACACACCAGATAACAGACGCCACTCTGGTGGTCATGTTCCACGGACATATGATGTACAACAACAGATGTAGGCTGTTGCACAGTGGTGTACATTCCCATGTGTGGGGTGGCTCACTGGTCAGCCGTGGTGGGGCCACAGGGTCCCTCATCACATACTCCAAGACTAGCTACGTAAACATGACTGCCACACATTCCGGGGTGTACCACCAGGCATTATGGTGGCATGTCAGTATTCAATGGCAACACCCACAACTGCTGTCACATACAACAGTCACTCAGGAACATTGCAGACCCAGGTATTGTTGGCAACATGTTGGAGGATGGATTCAATGCTGACAGCACACCCTTTCACTCACTACAGGGCCGCAATCCATACATGAACATTGTGGTGTCCCTGTGGTCACACCTACACAGTACTGACCTACACTCTATGTGTCCTGGGACACTGGCCCCATGTCACCTTCCAAAGTCCCAGGCTGTGATGTCCACCAACCTCCGAATTACATGTCTCACCACTAGGCCACCATATTCAGTAATAGCCTTGTTTCAGACATTGTAGACCCTGAATGGCACACAGCAGCATTTATCACACTACACACAGGTGGCACCGCATTGCACGAGTGGGACTATAGTCCTACATACCTGACTGGACTGTTCTGCATGGCTATGAGGCACATCATCAAGGATGTCATTCTCAGAGACATTGTTGGTCTCCCATCCTCTGCTGCCACCCGGGTTGGGCTTGTTAAGGCCAGAGCATGGCCCCTACACATGGTAGACTCCTTTCATACAGTTACCAGGGCAGTTGCTGATGGATGGTGGTCCCCTACATACATATCACATTGTACATGTTTGCAGTACACACATATGTCGCACCCACTCCTGTGGTTACCGTATTGCCACTGTGATGTGGATATCCTCCTACGTGGCCACACCTATCTGTACTGGGTGTGTAACTGGTACATAGGCACCCATTGTACCTCTGAACGCAAGACATCTACACACATTCAAGGGTACACCACCCCATTTAGGGTGTACCTTACACAACAGCTACAGCTTTACATGCCACAACATTAACACGCCATGACGTTTACTGAGCTCTGACAGTTTCAATATGTGGCTGCACTACGGACACCACATCTGTACACATTTGCATACTACATACTCAGGGGTGACCTCTGCTGATCAGACAGGGCCCATGTCCACAACATTATTGATGGATATACTCCTCATACGCAACATAAGCAGAGGCCACTGTGAGCAACATGCTCATGGATATGTGCACACACGCCACAGTGAGTAGGAAGTTCTTCTGGGTTACATTCCCAAACCGGACACTCACCATGCTGTGGAACATAAGTCCTCTGTACATCACGCAGGGACACTCAGTAGCACTGTTTATGTGATACCTCCCTTGGTGGTTGGGAGACACATGTAGGCCTGGGATCACTGCAGTGGCTATACTGTGCAGTGGTGCAGGTGACACCTGGCTCTGCTCTTCACAGGGCACTACCCTGGAGAGGTGCCACTAGTGTGAACACTGTAGTTGTGCTTACACATGGACTTGACAGACTGCATAGTACCCCACTATGCACCTGTGCAGCTATTACTTGTCCTTTGTGCATGGTTACTTAGTAGCCCTTCCATTTAAATTAGCTATCATGCTATTACTATGTCCCATACCTACAGGCCATATGTATCCTGTTATTATACATACCAATAGACGATACCTGTGGTATGCATGATATGCCTGTTATGCTGTGTTGAATATCTGTCATATCTACCTATAATACTATACATTACACATATTTCACATAGTATCCCATAATGCAAAGCATACTTGCTCAGCGGGACCACCTTACATATGTCATTAACGTTATTTGCCCATACACATGCGTGCTGTGACAGTAGATCAACATATACTATCCCCTGCTATGGCACGTCTTTGTTGGACATACCCTACCACTGATGGCGGGTTGTATGGCATTGTTCTGTTTAATGGCCTCATGTAGCATCCCTTCTGGTGTCTGTGCTATGTACCTTGTGTCCCACTGCTGGACGCACAGATTCTACAAGCGTTAGTATGCTCAGCAAGACATCACTACATAAATACCTTTCCCCACTTTATGCATTGTGGACACGTTTAATTAATGCAAACCAGGCTATACATACAGTAAAACTAATTAATACAGATCATGCTATACATAACCTTACATATCGGGCGTTCTACATACCTTGTCGTCGTTACGGCATTTCATTTCTATCTCTCTCACAGTGTTTCAACTGTTTTTCGGTATGAGCATACGGTTTGAATGTCTGGCAAGTCATCCTTATATATGTCGATACCTGAAACATGTGGATTCTTCCCACCAATTGGTGTTCCTGATTGACTAATTACTTGCATATCAGCTGTGCAGCTACTCCATTCGCCAATTACGCAGCGACAGTGGGGTATAATTGGATTCTCCACTTGGGCGTTGCCTATTTGCCGTACCTTCGGGGAGACGGTCTGTATTGTGTTTTGTTATGAGTAACTGCAACTGCTATACATGGAGACAAGTATAGTTTGGATTCATGTCACCCGTAGATTGTGTGTGACAGATAGAGTATTTGGTTCAACATGTGGGTGTACCTGTCATCCCGACGTCTGATAACGGAGTATTGCAATCAATACCTGTAACATGGCTGTTTGTTCCATTATACAACGCCTGCAATTTTGCATATCGCCTTTAATTGTGTCTCTCACACGGTATGTTGAGGGTTCTGCAGATGTAATTGAATGACTGGATGTTTGTGCTGCTATCACAGTTTGTATTGCTTCAGTTTCTAGTGTGGGGGATGTCGGTGGTTGTACGTAACATATACGGTTTGTGGGCCTTGCATTTCTACATAATCTGTATATATGTGTGTGGGCTCCATCCATGATTAGAGAGCTAACAGTTAGTAGACTTATGTTACGGGATTGTACATTGGGCCATTGTTAATTGGTTTCTATATCGTCTGCAGGTGAGCTTGCTACTTGTATACCTCCGTAATTGCAGCGATAT
Source organism: Protopterus annectens (assembly GCF_019279795.1). Taxonomy (NCBI): domain Eukaryota; kingdom Metazoa; phylum Chordata; order Ceratodontiformes; family Protopteridae; genus Protopterus; species Protopterus annectens. The sequence continues at coordinate 440,026,710 of NC_056740.1, read as the reverse complement.
ATCAGGGGATATGTGTAGGTGACAGCTATCCCTTGTATTTCTGTCCCAGATATTTGCAGTCATTGTGGTTGTGTTGTTAAAAGAGCCTGTTTGCCATGGGTTGCCACCTTATCATATGGTCATTGTTGGACACTTGCGGGACACAAAGCGGTGTTTACAGGCCAACACGTAGCCACTGTCAGTACACAGGTAGCACATACTTTTATCCTCACTACATACCTATTGTTGTGTGACTTTGGATACTTATCATATTGCATGTAACATTTAAGTTTCTTACAGACAGGCATAACTATTAAATACGACTGTTACATTATATATGGGACATATTTATGTCCTACCATCTCGGACATTTGCCCTATGTACTGTTTTATGTCAGGACACACCTGCCCAGGGTGGGGATGTCCCTCCTACTGTGGTACAGGTAGTAACCATATGCCTACGGCTAGCTATACCCACACCTACCATACTGGTCTGCCTCTGACTTGGCACCAACATACACATGTTGCAGACACACACACACATTACAGTCACACAGAAATGCACACGGCACCCTTGATGCACACTTACACAGACTACGGCACTCACAGACACAGTTGAACACAGTACCTATGTGGACCGCGACACCGTCAGCGGTGACTAACCGTCCCTTCATATCATCATACTATTACTCGTGGATGTACTGTTCCGGTAATGTGTTCTATCAGTCTTTCAGCCTCGTGGTTACGCATGTCGGTATGTTACACATTCCATGGTTGGTGGTATCCTATTTATTTGTACCTCCATGATGTTATGAATGTCGTTGGACTATCTATCATATTTGCAGATATCGCTGAATCCATCTATATCACCATATATCCCTCTATTGCCCTTTCTATCTGTATTATATATATATGCATATGTGTACATATATATATATATATATATATATATCTATATATATATATATATCTATATATATATATATATATATATATATATATATATATATATATATATATATATATATATATATCTGGCGGGGAACGTGACAGGCACACAGCACCACCATATGCTGTAAGACTCATGTACTGTTCAGGTATTGGCATTCCGTGTTGCACTGGCTGTTGTGTTTACAATGTTTGAGGGCTGCCTATGTAGGAGTCACACATTGGGCCACCTATACATTACAATTTACAGGTGGAGATGTTTGTGTGCCATCCATTTTACTGTGTGTGCAGGTGGAGAGGTGTCAGTCCGTAGGGGCCTACATGGTCAGAGTATGTGCTATATGTTCCCTCTTTGCCAAGGCGTAGGCATATTGGGCACGCCTCCGTCTGCCTACTGGGGCTGGCACAGTGTGTTCATGGTCTGAATCCCTCTGTACCTGTACTGGCCTTGGCAATTGCGGTGGGCTATGAGGGCCTTCACCATTTTGTCCCTGCTGCAGCTGCTTCCGTAGGATCATATTATGTAGCATGGCACATACTATGATGATGTGGGCACACGTGCCTGGAGAGTACTGCAAGGCTCTACCAGATGTATCCAAGCACCGGAACCGTGATTTCAGCATCCTGAACACACGCTCTATGATGATTCTGGTTTGTGTGTGTGCCTCATTATGGCGTTCTTGCATGGGTATGTGTGCATTTCTGATGGGAGTCATCATCCACGGCTCCAGTGCATAGCCAGCATCCCCCACGAGATGGCCATGTGGGATGTCCCCCCTGACAAATACCTGATACAGCTGTGAGGTATGCCAGATATGGGAGTCATGGTAGCTTCCAGGCCTGCCAGCACACACATCCATGATAATGCCCTGGGCATTGCACACGACCTGGCAGTTGATGGAGTGGAATCCCTTGCGGATTATGTAGCGCATACCCTGCTCACCGGGTGGTGACTTGATTTGTATGTGCGTGCAGTCTATCGCACCCAGTACCTCTGGGTATTGTGCCACACGGTGGAAGTGACGCATATTGCTGGCCAACTCCTCCTGAGTTCTGGGGAAATATATCTGCTCATTAGCATGTGGTAACATGGCATCCAGGAACTGGTGTAGTACCCTGGATGCTGATGCCTGTGAGATACCCATTATATCTCCAGTTGGCCTTTGAAAGGTACCTGTGGCCAGTATTCGCAGGCTTACACATACCTTTGTGTCTACTGGTATGGGTTCCCCTCTGTTGTTTCTGGTTCTCAGGCGTGGCCGGCACAGCTCCACTATTTGCTGTAAGATGTCACTGTCCACCCTGTAACGCTCTACAATCTCCAGGTCATGTAGCCCCTGATAAGTTACCCTTGGTCTGAACACTCTCCTTCTCCTCCGAGGCCTGCGGTGGTTGTCGGCATCATCCTCCACAACACCGTCAGTCTCTAACACATGCTGATGAATCACAGCTATGGCAGCTCCCAACATGTACATTTTAAAAGTTCCCCGTGTGTTTACATCTATGGTGCGGTGTTTGGGAATACACAGCTGTGTGTTGGGTGCTTACACACTTTATACTATTGTGCTGTGAACACCGATGATGTCATAGGGTGTGTATGTACGTTCGTAGCTACAGGCTAAGTTATGTGTTTTACTGCCGGAACTACAATTGTGGTGCCTTTGGTGTTGAATTACATTTGCCTGCCATGGATTACCTGTTGACCTTCCCTTTACATTTCTGCGCGTTGCACCTACCATTTTCTGGCGTGCATCCTGCAGCCTACTTTCATTTGTGCTTTCCTGGACCTGGTGTATCTTGCGTTATGTGTGCTACTGCCGGTCTGCTGTTGGTTTGCTTTGCTCTGCTGTGTCAGGTCTCCTATCTTTGCAATCCACTACCTCCCCTCCTTTCTTTGCATTCACATGCCTCCCCTATCCTGTTTTGCAGGCTTCTGCAAGCGGACTTGTCAGCTGCCATCGATTGGCCTTCGTGGGTTGATTGGTGTTGATTTCTCATTAGTACTCCAATTACCCTACTTCCGCATTTCCTTTTCTTCCCCTGACCTTCCTGTTTCTGCTATTGTTTGCGGCGCGTGCGTCCGATTACTGGGTTTCGGGCACCTTTTCATCCTCGTACACATGTGCTTTTGGCCACCATGTGTGCTCTCAGCTAAACGATTCCTCCCCACCCCTATCCTGCAGCTTTGCTTAGCAACGGACAGGCCAGATTTGCAATGCTCCAATGTGCTTAGTGCTACAGTGGCACACCCCTCTGCTGATGTCATGTATATCCTCTGAGCCACTCCTCGGTGTTATACCGCTGCACCGTATGGTACAACCTTCCTCCGGCAGGACATTTGCAATTCAGTATTATCTGCCTCATTTGCATGGCATTGACTACTAATTCATAGTTACCGCGCCGAACACTATCGCAAGCCCTTAGTAACCCTTGCACCTTGGTTGTGGTGTTCCATGCCTACCATTGTGTGTTATGCTGTAAACCTGCTTTCTATTACTTTGCGATTTTATGACATTTGTATACTATTTCTTTATGTTACAGCTTCCGCACACATGCCCTGCGGTTCTGCTGTGCGTTACTGTGGACATGACATTAAATGTTGTTATTTACATGTTATGCATCTTTTCTTATGCCATTGGCTGTGTATTCCGCCATTGGCATATGTTCACGTTGTGATACCTGGGTCTGGCCCTCTTCCATAGCTCCGATGTTATGTTTGGGAAAATGTAAACCGTGTTTTTTGGTTTACATTTCCGTGGGCTTACGCTACGCCTGCACCACTTCATGAATCGCTATATGCCTTCATTTGCATGATACAACACTGCACATGGGGTGATTTGCGTACCTACGCCGGGGGCTGCGCAGATCTGGCGTACGGCAGTAGTGCACGTGGAATTGGATCGTACCTGAATCGCTCGGCGGCCATATTTGGTGTTATAATGCCTATGCTATGCGTGCACCTGGTGCAAGCTTCATGAATCCCGGGGATTATTTTATTATTTTTGATGTTTCTATGTATTGAGAATTTTATGATTTCACAGTATTAGCCTTTATAACTGGTTAAGTTTTACAAGTTTTATGTTAGGCAGCCTGTGTTATGTTTCTTTAAAATGATTGCTTTTAATTGCTTGGTTCTGATTGGAGTCTTGTTACTATATTAACTAGATTTAATGCCAAGAACAATGACTCTGATGATGCTTGTATGAAACAGGTGTAAGCAGTAAGTCTTGTTGGGAACTGTGTTTTAATAAACATCCATTTTGCTTGGAATTTGACATGGTGGTGACTTTTTTATTTTTGAATTTGGACACTATTTCACCTTGTGGGAATTCCTGTGGTGACTGAGAATAAACACGAGGGGGCAAAAAATGTGGTTCGTGTAACCAATGTCGTTTCATACGAACTCCACTGAAACATCATCAACTACCTTGGAGTGTTACACCAATATTAAAATTTCATTTGTAAAAGGTAATTGCCTTATGAAGGGCATGATTTACCTTTGCAAATGTATAGATTATCCTGCCATCGATGTAGGCAAGATGGAGCATATTCTACGTAAAAGTATATACAAATACAGTTATGATATAAAGAGTAAAAACACCACTAATGCATTATTAATCACTCCCTGACTTGTACCACTTTTCAAAAATTTTTATTTGGTATCATAGTAATAGTCCCTTTAGATGAGAGGGGGGGTAATTGGGAAAGTTTTCTAGAATATAGAGACCTACAGTGACAGCTAACATTAAACGCTATAATTTTTACCACCCTCTGACAATATTTCTATTACACCTGCTTTAAGAATAAAAAAACACTAAACTAAAAAAACAGCACCTTTTATCAGGAGGTTCTTTGACTTTGTTGTTAGTTATTTAGTTATTTATTTTTAAAGTACTAATACAGTTTTAATTGTCTCTTTTATGTATGTGTGGAATGATTTCTTAGACAGATTTAAACAAGTTATGGAATATATTAATAATACTAGTGTAAATTTGAAATTTACTTACAATTACAATCTAAATAGTATAGCATATTTGGGCACTTTGATTAGTCACTCATCCACGGGCTCAAAGTCTCGTATCTATAGAAAAGAAACATTTAGTAACACCTACTTGGAATACTCTAGTTATCATCCAAGAGGTTTAGTGAGAAATATATTGAAAGGACAGTGCATTCAAGCGGCCTGAATGACTTCACAATATAAGGATATGGTGCAGGAAATTTATTTTACTGGAGAAAGGTTTAGTGAAAGGGGATACCCCAATGGGTTAATCTATGATATTACCAGATATGTTATCAGAGAATGGGGAGGTAAATATAAACCTTTACATGGTACGGAAATGGTACAGAATTCTTCCCATGGTGCAACTAATAATAATGACAAACACTTTAATCGTGATTGCATACTTGAGTATGGTCCTTATGTTGATGAGGTTAAGAAGGTTATTGCACATAATTGGAACATCCTTACGACTGATGAAAACATTATACAAATGGTGGGAGAGACCCCTGTTTTTGTTTATAAGACAGGACGGAATTTAAAATGTACTTTGGAACAGTGTGGAGAGAACACTAGGACGAATAATAGATTGGCCCATACTAGGAAGTGTGGGACGTGAACAATGCCATGCCATACTAGAGGATGACAAGATAGTTTTGGCAAATAAGGATAGAACCACTGTTACATTTAAAATCGGGAATTGTAACACTAAACACGTGATATATTTAGCCAAATGTATGGCATTTCCAGGATATTACGTGGGAAAAACTGATAGATGTCTCAAAAATCGGATTTATGACCATTTATATAAGATCAGGAAGCAGGATAAAACTAATGCCCTATAAGGCACATTGAGAAGTGGGGGAATAATCATAGTTTTAAATTTAGCATTATTGAACAAGTTATGGAGAGCCCCCGAGGTGGGAATATAAAGGCTATTTTGGGACTGAAGGAAGTAAAATGGCAATTATTATTGGATGCAACCACCTTCCCAGGATTAAATGACAATATTTCGATTAAGCCCATTTTAGTAACTAGGGCATGATTATTTGATCTAACAAATTATTATAGGTTCATAGGTTGATACTAGGCTATCTGCCCTAGGGCATTTATAAGCCTAGCCAGAGTGTGTTTGGCTTTCGCCACCCTTTTAGATTAATTGACTGTGCCACTGTATAGTAGGTCACAGAAGGTAACCCTTTTAAAGTTAGTTTACTGTACCTCTGTCAAGCAGGGACACAGAAAAGATCCCGGGGGTAAACTTACGATCTCCCATCCACTCGTCAAGATTTCTCTTGAAGAGGGTCAGTGAGGGGCTCTGCCTAACATGGATTGGGATTTTGTTCCAGAGTGAGGGGTGCCTCTGGGAAATGAATCTGTCCCTCCAGCATGTCCTACTTATTTCTGTGCTGAGGTTCAAGTCCCTGGAGCGTGTAGCTCTAAGGGATTTGGATTTCCTGAGGTGAAGCATGTCCATTAATTCTGGGTTGGACATGGCTTTATACTCAGACACAGATCACCTCTGAGTAGGCGGTATGCAACTGAGTAGAGCTGGAGTTTCTTTAGCCGAGCTGCATAGGGCATCTGTTTGAGCCCCTTGATCCTCTTGGTGAGGGTACTTTTGGGGTCTTTCCAGTTGCTGCAGGTGTCGGGTCCCAAATGGGGCATTGTATTCAATTATGGGCCTGATAAGTGATGAGTAGAGGGGCACAATGACCTCTCTTGATCTAGAAGTGAATCCTTTCATGATAAGGTGGGCTATATAGAAGGTCTTTCTAACCACTTTGGCAACGTGATTCTCAAAGGAGAGATTGCGATGTACTTGAGTCCCCAAGTCCCTAATTACTTCTTCCATACTTAATGGATTACCACCTATGTGGTAATTTGTGGGCACTTTGTTTTTTCCAAAGGGGATGACTATGCACTTTTTTGGCATTTAGCTTTAGGCCATGGCCCACCAGTTATCTGTCTCTGTGAGATCCTTTTGGAGGATGCTTGTGTCAGATGGAGAGTCGATTACGGCACCCAGTTTACAGTCATCTGCGAACTTGGTCAGCCATAGTCCACCCGTGTTAGCCTGTACCACTGAGAAATATATACCGAACAAGAGAGGTCCCAGGACTGAGCCTAGTGGGATGCCACTTGTAACTGGTTTAGAGTCTGACATGGCACCTGCTATTCTGACAATGTGGGTTCTATCCCCGAGCCAGTTTGCAACCCATCTTGTGACATAGGGGTTGACATTTAAGCTGGTGAGCTTATTTATGATGCCCGACTGGGGAATTGTGTCGAAGGCTTTTGTGAGGTCCAGGTAGGCTGTGTGGACTACCTTCCCTTCATCTATGGCTTTGGTAACTGTTTCAAAGAAGTCAACCAGGTTCAAGAGGCAAGATCTGCCCTTAACAAAGCCAAATTGGGTAGGATCCAGTGTCTGGAAGTTCCCAATGTCTGTTTATGATTTCCATGATGATATTCTCCATAGCTTTGCAGACCAGGCTAGTCAGGCTTATAGGGTGATAGTTTCTGGGGTTTGTTGTGGCACCGCCTTTGTGGAGTGGGACCACTGTTGCTGTATGCCATTCCTTGGGTACATATCCTGTAGTAAGGCTAAGATTGAACAGTGACTTTATATGAGGGTTTAGTTCTTCTTGTAGCTTGTGTAAGATGCAGCCCGGGACACCGTCTGGTCCCATTGATGATGTGTTTTTTGCTTTGGAGAGAGCAGCTCTCACTTGTGCATCTGTGATCTCAGGAAGGCTACACTCTCTTGGGATAGACATTTGCTCTTTTGGGGGGGAAGGGGGGGTTTGCACTGAACCTTTCTGCCAGGATGTTGGCAATGTCTGTGGGTTCAGTGTATTTTTTGTCATTTTGCACTAACTCAAAGCATATCTGGGAGTTGCCTCCCAGGTTTCTGACATAACTAAAGAAGGCCTTGTGATTCTTTAGTGTCTTGTGCAATTTTTCTTTCGAAGCTGGCCTTAGATGATTTTATGAGGGATCGTAGTTTCTTGCTAGTACTGGTCAGAGACACCTTCCCTTTTTGGGATTTTGCTCTATCATGTAGTAGCTTTCTCCTTCTGTTGTATAGCTTATTTATGGCCGGGGTCCACCAGACAGGTCTCCTGCCTTTGGAGGAGTGAGTCTTGGTTTTATTTGGGATAGCATGCTCCATGCATTCCTGTAGGTGTCCATAGAATGCTTTTGTAAAGGATTCTGCATTTTGGGCCATATTTTCCACTGGCCCAGGGGCTTTGAAGGATTCCACCTTGGTTTTGAGAAGTGTGAAGTTTGCTTTTGAGAAGTTCTTCACTGTGGTTTCCTTGGCTAGGGGTGGGGATGGAATATGGATGTCCAGTGAGATTAGTTTATGGTCTGATCTTACCAATGAGGGGTATACCTCTGGTGTGGAACATAGAGACCCCATGTTGGTGATGACCAGATCCAATATGTTTTACCCTCTTGTGGGAGTGGTGACCAGTTGTTCCATAGCATTTGAGTTTATAAATTCTAGGAACCATTGGGCGAGGGTGTTTGGGCTTGAGTAGTTTTCCCAATCAATGTTTGGGTGGTTGAAGTCACCCAATATAATAGTGTTTGGAGAGACCTTCCTATTCTCCGGTGTTCTCAGGAAAGCCGAGTGAGGTTTCTGTGTTTGGGAGGGTGGTCTGTATCAGGCTACAAACTGAAAGGCAGTCTTGCCCACTGTTAGTTGCACATGGATGGTCTCCGATGCTTCGTGCAGTGCCACTAACCTGGAGGTGTGGGTATCTTTTATAAATATGGATACGACCCCTCCTTTTGTGGTTTGGTCCGAGTTTTGGGGCCGAAAAGCATGGTATGAAGTATAACCTGTTAGTGCTGGGGTGCTCTCGGGAGCCTTGAACCAGGTTTCTGTTACTGCACAGATATCGATATTCTCCATACTGAGGAGAGTCCCGAGTGCATGCATCTTGAGGTTTAGACTTCTGGTGTTGAGCAGCATTACCCTTAGTTTTTTTTTCTTTGTGTTGTCTATGGAGGTGGGTTTGTCTTTTGAGCCTTGCATAAAAAAGGCACTATGGGGGAGGCAAGAGCCTTTGCCAGTATTCGAAAACCCAGGGGTGACAGGTGCAAGCCATCCCTAGTGAAGAAACGAGGCTTGTCAAGCATGTCATCCCATGCTGTCAGACACTGGATCCCCTTTGAATGACACCAATACTTTATCCAGTTGTTAAAATAGATCATTTTGCCTTTATACTGTGGCATCATTCTTGGTGAGGGTAAGATGCTATTCAAGGTCAGGGTCATACCTGCCTGGGCCACATGATCACAGAGCTCCTCTATGTCTTTTTTCATGTAGTCCAGGGAGGTACATCTCAGGTCATTCACACCAGCATGGACAATGACGGAGTCATATTTGTACTTGCTTTTGAGTGACCGGAGTGTTTGTGTTATGTGGTGGATCCTGGCACCCAACAGGCAGCTTACAGTGACCTTCTCCTTGTTCAACCTGGTGAGTGGGACGTCAGTGTGTCTGACAATAGAGTCACTTATTACAAGTGTATTAGGTGTGTTGTTTAGCCTTAAGGGCTGTGACTGTGTGTCACACTGACTTTGTGAGCTATGTGCTATGTGAGTATTGTTTCATGGTAGGGGTTGCTTGGATATCTGCTTTGGAGGTCTCTGCTGCTTAGGCAGATTTTTATTTAGAGCCTCCGAGTATGTTTTAGTGTGTTTATGTGTTTGGTTTGCTGATGCGATAGGTCTATGTGAGACTGGATTTGTGCTGTGCCAGTACTGGGTTGAGAGAGCTTAGCCTCCAGTTTCGCTATATAGTTGCATCTCTCACATATTTTTGAGCTTGTTAGGAGGAGGAGAGGGTGGTCTGTATACATAAGGCAGTTGTAACATTGCCTCAAGATTCCCAGATTCACCAGCTGGACTGGAGAGTAAACCCAAAACTGACCTTTGGACATGCCTGAATAATATAGGGAACTACTTATTGACTGATTAGAAAGAACCAATAGTGAGCAAGTGCTTAAAAAGAGTATAAGAGGATGTAGTGCTTAAGTTTATTAGTGTTTACCTATGAGATTACTTGTACAAGCATGTGCAGGGCTTTAGAATGAAAACAGAGTGCTTATTTTGAGATTTAGAGCAGTTCTAAGGTAAAAAGTGAAGAGCAGACTTTGTGGAGCCGGGAATAGTTTAAACCTGTTTAAGCGGCGCTGCCTGACGCTGCTCAGTGTGCAAGACCACACAAAAACAGAGCTGCATGGTTTTAAGAGAGAGAAATCAAGGAGTTTGGAATTGACCCAGTGCTAGGCCAGAGTCAGGTAAAATGCATTTTTAAGAAAACTGATTTTAAATTAAGTGCAACACAGGAAATGCAGTAAACAGGCTCTAGATGTGTTAACCAGGCTGCTCAGTGTTAACCACTGCCACTGGTGAACACAGAGACTTCCCTTTAGCCCAAGCAAGCACTGGCCTCCAAGAAACTTACAAACAGTACAGAACAACAAATCTGTAACTGAACTTTCTTAAATTTCAACAAGTGGGAAAAAGCAAGATTTTTTTTTTGTTTTTTTTTTTTTTTGTTTTGTTTTAGTTTAAAGGTAGCCAAAAAGTAGGCGGCAAAGCATTAATTTTAAACAAAAAATCAGAAGAAAATACTTAAAATCTCAAAAGTGGCTCCTTTCTTCTCTCAGCATTTTCTCCCCTTGGTAGGTGCTTCAGCAACAACTATCAAGCCTGGAAGGATGCCAAACCACGAGGCAGCAGGGTTTTAAGAGAGAGAGAGATCAAGGAGTTTGGATTTGACCCAAAATGGCCAATAAAACTACAGCTTCTAGGCAGTAACCACTCCTACAAGGACAGGCAGGCTGCTCAGTGTTAACCACTGCCACTGGTGAACACAGAGACTTCCCTTTAGCCCAAGCAAGCACTGGCCTCCAAGAAACTTACAAACAGTTCAGAACAGCAAATCTGTAACTGAATTTTCTTAAATTTCAGAAAGTGGGAAAAAGCAAGATTTTTTTTTGTTTTAGTTTAAAGTTAGCAGAGATACACAAGTAGCAAAATAGTCAGAACAGTGCAATAAATGACCCCACACTTGAGTGCTAGGCCAGAGTCAGGTAAAATGGAATTTTAAGAAAACTGATTTTAAATTAAGTGCAACACAGGAAATGCAGTAAACAGGCTCTAGATATGTTCTAAATACTGTTTCTAATACAGATATCAACTTTAGCAAGCCTAAAAAAGCAGAAAAGTAGGCGGCAAAGCAGTAATTTTAAACAAAAAATCAGAAGAAAATACTTAAAATCTCAAAAGTGGCTCCTTTCTTCTCTCAGCATTTTCTCCCCTTGGTAGGTGCTTCAGCAAAAACCATTAAGCCTGGAAAGACACCAAAACCACGAGGCAGCAGGGTTTTAAGAGAGAGAGATCAAGGAGTTTGGAATTGACCCAAAATGGCCAATAAAACTACAGCTTCTAGGCAGTAACCACTCCTACAAGGACAGGCAGGCTGGTCAGTGTTAACCACTGCCACTGGTGAACACAGAGACTTCCCTTTAGCCCAAGCAAGCACTGGCCTCCAAGAAACTTACAAACAGTTCAGAACAGCAAATCTGTAACTGAACTTTCTTAAATTTCAGAAAGTGGGAAAAAGCAAGACTTTTTTTTTTTAGTTTAAAGGTAGCAGAGATACACAAGTAGCAAAATAGTCAGAACAGTGCAATAAATGACCCCACACTTGAGTGCTAGGCCAGAGTCAGGTAAAATGGAATTTTAAGAAAACTGATTTTAAATTAAGTGCAACACAGGAAATGCAGTAAACAGGCTCTAGATATGTTCTAAATACTGTTTCTAATACAGATCTCAACTTTAGCAAGCCTGAAAATGCAGAAAAGTAGGCGGCAAAGCAGTAATTTTAAACAAAAAATCAGAAGAAAATACTTAAAATCTCAAAAGTGGTTCCTTTCTTCTCTCAGCGTTTTTCTCCCCTTGGTAGGTGCTTCAGAAAAAAACATTAAGCCTGGAAAGATGCCAAAACCACAAGGCAGCAGGGTTTTAAGAGAGAGAGATCTAGGAGTTTGGAATTGACCCAAAATGGCCAATAAAACTACAGCTTCTAGGCAGTAACCACTCCTACATGGACAGGCAGGCTGCTCAGTGTTAACCACTGCCACTGGTGAACACAGAGACTTCCCTTTAGCCCAAGCAAGCACTGGCCTCCAAGAAACGTACAAACAGTTCAGAACAGCAAATCTGTAACTGAACTTTCTTAAATTTCAGAAAGTGGAAAAAAGCAAGATTTTTTTTGTTTTCTTGTTTTAGTTTAAAGGTAGCAGAGATACACAAGTAGCAAAATAGTCAGAACAGTGCAATAAATGACCCCACACTTGAGTGCTAGGCCAGAGTCAGGTAAAATGTAATTTTAAGAAAACTGATTTGAAATTAAGTGCAACACAGAAAATGCAGTAAACAGGCTCTAGATGTGTTCTAAATACTGTTTTGAATACAGATATCAACTTTAGCAAGCCTAAAAATGCCAAAAAGTAGGCAGCAAAGCAGTAGCACCTCCCAACTATCCAGATTTTCACAGAACGTCTAGATTTTTGCCTCTTATTTTTGGTCTGTTCTTCATAAAATTTGTGGTTTTCTGACATATCACTAAGATTATCTGAGGGTTGAAGTTACTAAATAATGGCATACATTTGACTTTCAGACTTCACATCCTTCAGAAAATGTATGTTAATACAAACCTTGTTACTCTAGCAACTTTCTAAGTTTATAAAAGCAATATTTAAAATCTGCCACTATTTTTGGGCCTTTATCCCTCCATTTTGTCAGGTTTTGTCTAGATTTCTTACACTAAGAGGTGGCGAGGTATGGGGAGTAGCATTCTAACTTGCAGAGGTAAGTTTAGAAAAGGACTTTCTAATGAGGAACAAACAGAAGGGAAATCTAAATTTTATAGGCAAGAAGTAGATAGAAATCTGGATTTATCACTTTATAAATTATAGAGCAGATGCAAAAGACAGTGGGTTTTCTGTTATGAGCAGTGATGTAGTGGAAGAAAAATGTAGATGGTGGTGGAGAAGCTGGTCTGAGATGGTAGTACACCTGTGAATTTTGTTTTGGGCTGCAGATTCTGTCCTGGGCATTTTGTAAGATGGAGGTATTTTATCAGTCAGAGACAGTGGTAAGGGGAGGGGCATAATCAAGGATGGCCATAAACAGGGACTCGGCAATGTGAGACTAAGAGTCAGGGATAAGGTCACTGGCATATTAATAGCCATGTAAAAGTTATAAAAGAACTTTGGTAATGGCTGTAACCTCACTTCTGAAATATGCTTTTCTTCTGCAGGTTTTGGGGCTTTCATCAATTGCTCAGGCTACACTCAGCGGTGGAACTAAGGGTGATATTCTAACAGTAAACATCAGCTTTTCCATAGCTGTTGCAATGGCTGTGTATGTAGCAGGAGGAATATCAGGTGAGTCCGGAGTGATGAGTATTTTAATAGAGAACATGTGTGATACATGCAGAATTTGCTACAGAGCGGTGACATTTTCAGCAAATGTTCAGATTATCATTAGGTATGAGTTTCAGATGTTTTTGAACATTTTCTTTGCCAAACAGGCTTAAATGTGATTAGAATATTTCTAAGCAAACAGCATGCAGAGGTATTTTACCTGTTGTAAAATATTACATGTGATCCTGTACAAATATCATTAATTTACATCCACTGTGCGTCAGTTGCATGTTATTGTGTTGACAAAATACCTAAATATAGAAAAATTCACATCAAATAAATGATAATGCAGGCATCAGTTATAAACTGACATTCTATATTTAGTGCATATTACATGTATGCCATTCAGTAAAAAAAGATTAATCCTGTGCAGCAGGCATACTGTTTGTTATTGCTGTTAGTAATAGCATTTTGAACCCCATTCTAGAGTATTCACTATGCTGAGTTTCTTGAGTTAATCTCTTTCTATTTGCATTGTCTTTCCTACTGCTTTTATCGCCTATTTATTATATATATATTTTTACAGACTTCTTTATTTGCTCTGAAGCAGACTGAGCATACAACGGTACAATGGCTAAGGGTTCATTTCACAGACATTCGGTACATTTTTTTATTCTCACCATGGTTTAGTCATTGGCTAAGCATGTAATAGTCTGTGGACTGAATGCCTCGTATCTACTTATGAAACTTTCATGTACTTATCTCTCGCCTTGCCAGATTAGCTATCTTTCCTTCCCAAGTAGCCTAGCTTCCACCTTGTCAAAAGACAATTCACATTAACAGTAGCATTTTTCATTAAGACGATTCAGGTTGGAGAAGAAATGATACAGACATCATCTCTGGGGCACATCAGAATTTTCTAAATGCAGCCTTAGCCTTCAGTCGGATTTAGGACTGGCAGTCCATGTATAATGCACATAAAATGTGCCTTTCCATTAAAGACATGTTACCACATGCCTGACACCCTGTAGACATGTGACCCTGTATTGACTGGTTGATCTCCATCTGAGCAAGGCTAGGCCTATATTTCTATGATGAGATACTCATGAAGTGAGGGTACTTCCATTCCTCACACTATCCCTGGAGAAAGACCAGCTGATCATCAGAGTCACCCTTCCCCCTGCCAGCATTCTGTCTCAAGATATGCTAAGTCAAACCAAGCTCTTCAGCATCACAAACAGGATCTCTCATTCTCTGCGCTACTTGACCAGCATTTGCTGCTTTTATCCACCTCCTCAGTTGAGAAATAAATGATTATAGCCATTCAAAAGAAAAATGAAATTTCCACTATGAGGTCCAGTGGGAAATACTGAAGGTGCTGCATGCTGTTGGGGTGTTATGGTTAATGCTTCTTTCTGTGTTGTGTAGAAGGCAGGGTAAGTAGTTTTGGTCTGTAAACTGGAGAAGTGGTCCTCATTTTCAAAAGGGGAGACAGGATGTGGAAAGTCTATGCTAAGCTTTGGGAAAGGTGACTCCATCATACAGTCAAGCCTCTTATTCAGGGGTATCAATGAGGTTTTGTCCTGGCAATGGAGCAGTGAAACAGTTCTTCCTTTGTACAGGTACTGGATGGATTTAGCAAATTTCCAGTCATGTCTTATGTGTTTTGTGGACCTGAAGAAGGCCTATGACTAAGTAGCCTGAAATATCTTATCGGAGGTGCAACCATATGGGGATCCAGGGCCACTGTTGCATGCCACTTGGTCCTTGTATTTGCTGAGTGACAGATGTGTTGCATTCATTCAGTACAATGCATTCAGGGTGAGCGTAGGACTCTACCAAAGGATTTGTTTTATGATTCACATGGAAATGATATCAAGGCATAGCCAAGGTGTGTACAGTATCCAGTTTGGAGATGTAAGCTCTTCATATCTGCTGTTTGCAAACAGTATTGTCTTTTTGGGTTACGTGACTGTGATCTCTGGTGTGCACTGGAGTACTTCTCTACTGACCATGACGTGGCTTAGCACTTCTAAATCTGAAGTCATAATTCTATCCCAGAAAGTGGATTGATGCCCTGCTCATGTTTAAGAGAGAAGGGGCATCAGGAGATTAGCCAGCGTATTGGTGTATCTGCCATGGACATTGGTGATGACATAGGAGCAGAGTCCTAGAACAAAGATCTCAGTTTGAAAATTAATGTATGTCTCCAATCTCAGCTATGATTATAAACTTTGGGCAATGCCTGAAAGGATGAATTCACAGATTCAAGGAGCAGAAATAAGATTTCTTCATGGGGTTGCCGAGATGACTCTCTGTGACAGAGTGAGAAAATCATAAATCAATGAGGATCTTTGTCTAGAGCCACTGCTCTTCAGGAGTGACAGAAGCCACTTGATGTGGTCTAAGCACTTAGTGAGGATATCCTTGTGTGACTCCCACCAGAGGTGTAACAGAGACAGTACTGTTGGTGGAGGTGCAGGGTATATGGAAGGGATGCTGAGTAAGATTTTGTAATCCACTGTGTGCTAACTGTTTTATTTATGGTACACTACAGTCCAATGATGCTTTCCTCTATGCCCAAGACACTGGCCACTACAGTCCAATGATGCTTTCCTACATGCCTCAGGCACTGTCCACTACAGTCCAATGAACTTTTTCTACATGTCCAAGGTACTGGCCACTACAGTCCAGTGATGCTTTCTTACACACCCAAGGCACTGGCTACTACAGTCCAATGACGCTGTCCTACATGCCCAATGCACTGGCCACTACAGTCCAGTGATGGTTTCCTACATGTTTGAGGTATTGTCCATTACAGTCCAGTGATGCTTTCCTACATGTCCAAGGCACTGGCCACTACAGTCTAATGATGCTCTCTTACATGCCTGAGGAACTGGCCACACAGTCCAATAATGCTTTCCTACATACACAAGGCACGGGGTACTACAGTCAGGTGGTATTTTCCTACATGTCTAAATGTCTGAGGCCTTGTCCACTACAGTCCAATGATGCTTTTGTACATGCCCAAGGCACTGACCACTACAGTTCAATGATACATTCCTACATGCCTGAGGCACTGGCCACTACAGTCTGATGATGCTTTCCTACATGCCCATGGCACTGACCACTACAATCCAATGATGGTTTCTTACATGCCCATGGCACTGACCACTACAGTCCAATGATGCTTTCCTGTATCCCCAAGGTACTGGACACTACAGTCCAATGATTCTTTCCTACATGCCAGAGACACTGCCATGGGTATGCGCAGTTCCAAAGATGCCAAGCCCTGTCTTTTTTTCACCTGCTGACACTCTTATCTAGCCTCTTCCATGCAGTGATCCCACCCCAGTGGAGAAAATCTGGCTTGACATTCTGATTGCTCTTTCTTGCAATGGTCATTGTATTCACATAGCACAAATGTGTAGAAACACTCTGCACACTATGCATTTTAGTTCACCATTAAGGACTGTGACTCATAGATGTGAAACATAGTACTTACTGGTACTGTACAGATATCCTCGATTATTTATGAATTGCACACAGCAGCACAATGCATATAGTAATATACAGTCCTCTGACACCCAATACATTCTTGTCCCCCTCTGAAGCCTAGCAGATGCTTTATTGTGCTGTACTACAGGAAAGCATTGTGCAATCCAGCACATCTGCACATACTTTTGGTCATAAATGTCATTGCTGTATTGTGCTCTGCTGTTATTTCTATTACTGATAGATATCACTGGCATTATGCATGACAAGAGCTCTAGCCTCATTACCACAGTATAACAGAACTATAGCTAGGTCATCTAACACCCCATGAAGGTCACCAAATTGATACTCTCATCAACTCAAAGTTGAAAAGCAAAACAAGACTCTTTTACCCTGCTATATATGTAAGAAGCAGTCACCACACTGTGCCCTTCAGCACATCAGTACTTCAGCTTTGACCACATAATATACGATTGGAATTCATTCATGAAGCAGCAATATCCTTGTGGCTTTAAAAACCAAAGCTGGCTCTGCACTCCTGCACCTTTGGCACCTATCGATCATGCCCCCAATGGCTTGTGTCCAAGAAGTTTCTCCCTTTACCACCTTTACCCCTTCCTAGTTACAGCTGTGTAATATGATAATGCAAGGACCTGGTACTGCGTAAACAAACACTGGTGGAAGCTTCTCAGTATTGCTGTGTGGGGGCAGGAAAGGTTTGCATGAGGTAACATTTTGGTCTGTACTGCACAGAACTCCATTGCCTGTAGGGATTTTCCCACTATGCACTGGAGATTGTCAGTTTTGTTTTTTCTTTTTTTTTTTCTTTAATTTCAGGACTAATTTATTGCTCAGCTCTGTATGCTAACTGACATAATAGCAAATGAGGGGATCACTGCACTAGCAGGTGCAACACATTAGTGTCATAATTACCTGCTGACTAATAGGTTTTACCCCAGTGGTGCTGCACTGGTGAATCATATACAGTTGGGGGGTATATGTTCTCTTTGTATGGAGTGCAATGCTAGTGATTTATTATCTTTATGATTTGCTTTCATGCATGGGTATGATGTGTACCAGCCTTCTGCCACTATGTAAAAAATTATAAATAGCGAACTCTGACACATACACCTGGTTCCACACCCAGAAAAGAAATGCAGAAGATGGCTTGCACCTCCATGCTGTCATCTCAGAATGCAGTTTATTGTCTATATGTTAATTACCATTTTAACCTTTGCATTAACCTTAATTTATTTTTTTAAACATTTTTCAGAGAACAAGCCCACTGCCTTACTGTGCAAACCACGTTGATGAATGTAGACAAAGTCACATACAGGACTTCCTCCTCTTTTTTATCTCAGAAAGTACCAGTGCTATGGAAAGTTATTCTTAAACATTCATCATGTTAACTCAAAAGTGTCCCTATGCATCTTAGAAATACATGTTTAGCATCACGCTGCTTTCTAGGTGTCTGTTTATTTAGATAACTGGGTCTCAGGATCCTTTTCGAACATGATCCGGGCCAGAGTTTCACAAGCCTTTAAAAAACAAATCAGTGAAATTTGTATAACAAATATATCATATAAGACAAAGCAGTTACTTGTTCAGGAAAGCACAACGGCAAATGTTAGTGATAACAAACACCAGAGTAGCAGACAGTGTCAGACCTCCCCGCTACCCCTATTTGGAGAACTATACCAATTCTTATGCCCGTTTTACTCCTGCACATGATATATGTATTTTTAGGGGTACGTTCCTGTTTTCAAGCTTGAATCACCCCTTCACACAATTTTCTGAATCCTCATCACTTGTGATTTTGAAGCTTTCTAGTACTCAGAAAATCACATTACATGACAAACATGCTAGTTGTACCAATAATTTGAAGAACGGGAGTACATATCTTGCATCTCCCTTTTTCAGAAGCAAAAATAAATTACCTTATGTGGCAGAATTTTGCAATGCAGTTCATTAAGGTCTTACTGATTTACTGTCTTTTTGATAATATGCTTCTGCTTTCCATCATGTTTGTCGCTCTGTTTTTTAAACATGTTCCTGAGTAGTGCCCCACATTTCTACTGGAATCAGGAAAAGTTGTATGCTATTTAGTATTCAATTTTTATGTTAATTATCTGTCTAGATTTTTGACTGGATAGATCTGGCTTTCAAGGGCCTTTGTACCTATTTCAATGCCTGAAGGATGAGAGCTGTGTGCCAGTGAGAATATAATATGCAGCAATTAACTGCTTTTTTTAAAAAGTGAAGAACAGGCAGAGGGAGCAACATTCTTCAATGGTATGAAAAAAAATGTCATTTTTAAAAAAGGAGAAAAATCAGATGAAGAAAGGGGAACCAGGAAAGGAAGTTTTTATTTATTTATTTATTTAAATTTGTTGACCGGGAGTGTCTGACTGGACGTAGGTCCATTTTCAGCGGAGGCCCGGGGAGAAAAGCTCCACAGTAAAATAAACAGACAGTAGTTACATTGGATTACATAGCGATTACAATTTAAACATAGCAATTACTTACAACATATTTACAGATGAAGAACATAGTACATCAGTAGACAACTAGAATCTTTATCTGTGAAGTACATAACAGACATTAACAAATGTTACAATGAGAAGTTCCTGCTGTATAATAAGTACCAGGCTTATGAGCATCTGAGCTTGCTATAATCAAGGCAGTTAGTCAAGTGGAGAGAAAGGTAGTGGTTGGATGGGGTGGATGATATTAGAGTGGGAGCTGCAAGGGCATAGCCAGCATGTTTTTAGGTGCGCTTTTAGTAAAGTTTTGAAGTGGCTGCATGATGGCACAGAGGTAATTGTGGGTGGGAGTGAGTTCCATAATTTGGCTATGGCGCAAGATAATAGTGTTTCACCAGCAGAGTTATTGGCTTTAGTGATCTGCAAGTGATTTTTGTTGCTGGATCTTAGTGGTCTGGTGGTGCGATAGGGTTGGAGTAGATTCTGGAGGGATGGGACATTTAGTGGATGGTTTACTAGTTTGTGGGTGAGTGAGAGTTGATACCACTGAAGGAGGTGAGGGAGTTCAAGCCAGCCCAGTTCAGCAAGTGAGAGACAGTGGTGACTATGGTAGAATGCCCCTGTGGCGAATTTGACGATTTTGTTGTAGCAGGTCTCTAGCTTGTTTAGATCACATTGCCTTAGGTTGGTAAGTTGGACACAGAATAAAATGTGGTTGTGTGGTATGAATGAAGTGAGTGGACCCATAATGTGTAAGCCGTGATTCAGAAAAAAAAACAGAGAAACATCAGGATGTAAAGGAGTCAGAGGCTTTACAGAGTAGGATGAAGAGGAGTTCAGTGAAATAAAAGAGGCTAGAGGACCCAGTCTTTAAAACCTATGATTCAGAGTGAATAAAAAACAGATGGAAATTGTAAGTGGTCGAGGTTTATTATGTGGAAGTAGACAGCACTCAGCTCTGAGGGACAAAACAGCTTGGATGGATATAGAGGCTGCATTTCTAGTGGGAAAGAGAAGCTGCTGGAAACAGACCTACAGATTGAATCCTCAGACAGAATGGTTTCCATGTTAAAAGAGGCAAAGTGAATCCTAGCTAGTGCATTTCTGTTAGGTAGGTAATTGTGAAACCATGTTTATGGACAATTAGTATAGCCTTGTGATTGTCGAATCTCTGAGAGGAGGGAATGATTATCAATGTCAAAAGCTTTCATGAAAATGAGTGAAAAGACCACAAATAAGTGGCCTTTGCCCCTGTTAAAATAGACCGGGTTTGTGAGAGTGAAGGGGAGAGTTATCACACTAAAGACAAGGCGCAGTTCATTTTAATTATGCGAAAGTATTCAAGATTTTAAGAGTAATCCACTTTCTCATTTAACTTGGATAAAGCAGGTGGAGTCAGAGTTGACAGTGCATCAGCTTTTGTTATTTATGAGTGGTTAGGAGTAAAATATGACTAAGCGTTTTCAAATTTCAAAAATGATCCAAAAGGAATGGTGTAGCAAGGCATATGCCAGGCATGCCACAGTACACACTTTAAAACATTATTTATTTGTTTGGTGCAGTTAGCTGTGTTAGAAACTATTCTATTTTCATATTCTTCATTTCTTATGGTGATCCATTTGTAAATGTCTTTTTTCTCCAGATTGTCCACATAGCTAAATGCATTTTTGTTTAATCCTGGGAAATTTTCTAAGTGAAAGAGTATAAGGTGCAAACACACACACTCTTTGTGTTGTTGAAGTTAGATTTATGGATTTGTGAACTCCATTCTTGAAGTTGGTGTACAAGTTCAATAATCCAGGCAGCATCCCTTTCCAGAAGTGAGGTAAAGTTTGAAGACATAAGTTAAGGGTTTATACATCAAATCAGAAGCCCACTTAGCATGGACAAACATAACTCATTGGGTTGGGGGATGCAGAATAAGTAGGAAGGCTAAGTGGCAATTTTTGAGCAAACTAACCAGACATTTTCAAAGAGTAAAATGTGAAAATAAATTAAACTAGGCACAAACAGTTGAGAAGGACTGCAAGGTATTAGTAAGAGTCCTGGAAGAGCTGGATGGAGAGGGGTAACTGGAACAAATGTATGAGGGGACTAAAGAAAGAAGATCAGAGATAGACTGTTGTGTCCCTAGAAATGGGATGTGGTACTCCAGAAACATCAAACTGACAATTTCAGCTTTTACCTGGCCATAATATTTTAACTGTGAGTCTGGAAGGCTGTAAAAGGATTTGCTCTTAAGGAACTGACAAATGATTTCTTTGATTGAAATACTATGGCAGTTGAGGAAGCTGGAGATGATGGAAATGAACTTATTGGGACGGGTGGTAAGATGTACTCTGTGGATCCGACGAAGATATATGGACATCAGAGCAAAAGCCAAAACATCTTCAATTGCAGAATGTTCAGAACAGCAGTAATAGTAAAATAACACCTTTCACATTGTTTTACAATATTACTAATTTAAAGACAACAATGAAATACCTTATATATTAATATTTTTAAATGTGTGTGAATTTAATGTAACTGCTGACATGCTCTGTTAATATTTTAAGTTATATGAATCATTCCAAGGGGTTAGCCATAGTAAAACCTTGCTGTAGATTCCGTTCCTATACCTTTCACATCTATACATATGAATAGTTATGTAATATGAATGTGGACAGGAGTCAAACAGCCAGCATACCTGATTCTGAGTGAGACAGAAATACATTGTCAAGTTTATTAATGATGTCTCTCAGGTTAAGAAAACATGTTAACTCCCAGTTTTATTATGGATAAATGCTATGGAGGTGAAAGTATTGACAGTAAGCAGACCAAGTAGCTGCCAAATTTGCTTTTTTGTCTTTATTACCACCAAAATGTTAAAGTCAACTAAAAATAAATGTGCAACAGAAAAAATGACAAATAGTTGTATAAAAATTTAAGAGAAGATGAGTATAAGCTGAAATGTTAAAGTTGCATGTCAGAGGTTGAAGTGGTAGAACACTTGCCTTTTGTACTTGATGATCGGAAGGCTGTGAGTTCTATTACCACCCCATATGGTTGAAATTGCTTTTTTCTATTCTGGACACTACAGTGCAGCATAAGGCATAGATGCACTCCTGAGTGTGCTGTCCTTCAGATAAGACATCAAATCTAGGTTCTAGCAACCTGAGTTAGTGTCACATCATATGGATGTAAAAGACACCGCATCACTTATCAAAATGTTTAGGTCTTTATAGGATCATAAGAAGTTACTAGGCTATTGGCCCTGAGGCCCTTACAAGCCTAGCCAAGAATGTAGCCCATGTTCCGACAAATCAGCACCTGATGACACTGTCCATAAAAATATATATATTCACAACATCATACATCATTATTTATAATATTTAAACAAATGGGCATGCATTTCTTTATTATTATTGCCTATGACTTTTTATACACCACCCTTTCATCCACAGCCATAACTTAATTTCATATTATTAGCATCTCACACCATACCTTGCTTTCCACAAAAATAAAAAGAACAGAGAAATAATTTCCTATCCAGTTTTCCTGTCGGTTTACATTCTTTTACAGTGTATTCACAATACAAATTCATTTCCATTGATACAGTTTCAATATTTTCATTAATCCATATTTCATGCTTTTTCTCCGATACTCATTTGTACTAGGACATTTTAGAAAAAATCATAAAAAATAATTTATTTACTCCTTAATTAGTAAATAAGTCCCACTAAGGCTGTATTCTCCTTTTAGTGGAGACCTGAGGAGGCATTCATATTGACTGTGGGAAATTTGCGAAGGGAGCTAGGGGACTTTCCCTAAGTATTTTCAATACGTGCTGTAGAATCTTCGATGTCCTGCTGGGCTACCACAAACTGAGGCGGATGGGACCCCAGTTTAATGTCACACCTGAAGGATGGACTCAGGAATGTAGCACCTCTGTATACTACACTGAAGTGTCAGTATTAGAAATGTGCAAATTACTTCAAGTACATGGTGTGGGAACTGAACTTACAGCCTTCTGATTTTACACACCCAAGGCAGGTATGCTAACTGTTGAGTTACTGATACTGCATTCACTGAACCTCATGTTGACAAACATTCCATTTCCTATAATCATATTGCTCATATTTCATTACCCCCTTCATTGTTTTATTTGAGGTCATTTGCCACAAAAAAACTTGACAGTCCCACAGCTCTTTTAACCTTCTCTTAGCTTCCTCTATTGCCTTTTTTATGTCAAAACTTTCATCCCATTGATTTATATAATAAAATCTTCTCATTATAACATTTGTTAACTGGGAAAGTCCGACTTGGAACAAAGCCAATTTTCAGCAGAGGCCTGGGGAGAAATGCTCCAGATGCATGCCTTTGTAACATGGGAGGAAACAAGAGCACCCAGAGAAAACCCACATAAATGCAGGGAGGGCATGCAGACACCACACAGAAGGCACCCCAGCCAAGAATCGAACTGAGAACC
The DNA here is from genome assembly GCF_019279795.1 of Protopterus annectens. Classification (NCBI taxonomy): domain Eukaryota; kingdom Metazoa; phylum Chordata; order Ceratodontiformes; family Protopteridae; genus Protopterus; species Protopterus annectens. The sequence continues at coordinate 440,002,882 of NC_056740.1, read as the reverse complement.
TCCTGCTGTGAGGCAACAACCCTACCACTGCGCCATCCATTATATCTTTCCATTTCTTTCCATTCTTTCATTGTTTCTCTTTACTACCTTTTTTGGTCACTTTGTTTTTCTTTTCTATTGTTTTCAGTATTACTCAATATGTTGCATTTAATAAGATTACAATCACTTCCTTTTTCATGTGCTAAGATCTTCAGTATCCTACATATATGTGAAGAGGCCAAGAATACTAAAGGGTTTATTAATTCTAAACCACACTTGTTATTTATTTGTTTTTATTGATTGATTGATTTATGTATTAATTCATTTTGAAAAAAAAAAGTACAGGTAGTGGTAGTTTTCCAATGTCCTGGCCAAATTTCCTGTAGTCAATATGAATATCACCATGAGCCTTCCCTGAAAAGAGGCTGCTGGCCAAGTAGGACTAACCCTGCCAACTAAGGGTAAATAAATAAAAATAAATAAATAGAGGTTGTGTATGGGTTAAATGATAAACATTAATATATGCGTAGGCAACCACTGATGGACTGTAACAGAAACCAACATACTGAAACCACTGATTCATCAGTTTGTTACAAAAGTAGTTGCTAAAGCTGTTACGCGTGATATGTAACAAGGTTTAATGTAGGAGAGACTGTAATGTGCATAATTTTTGATTTGGAAAAAGAGATGGATGAATACATGTTTGAGCAGCGCAGTGGTGCAGCGGTTTACATTGTCACCTCACCGCACAAGGTTCTCCGGTTCTATTCTTGGCTGGGATGCCTTCTGTGTGGAGTCTGCATGTCCTCCCTGCATTCCCATAGGTTTCATCCAGGTACTCCGGTTTCCTCCCATATACCAAAGATATGCATCTGGAGTGTTTCTTCCCATGCCTCTGCTGAAAACAGGCTCTGCCCTAGTTGGACTTTCCCCAGTCAAGAAATGTTAAATAAAAAATAAATAAATAAACATGTTCTGTATATTATTGCAGCAGAGAAGACACACTGCATGTGTAAAATGCAAGTATAAATGCATATAGCAGCGACAACTGTTGTCCAAGTCATGATAGCTGATGTAGTAGCCAGTGAAAATATCTGGCATATAAAAACAAAAACTTTCTTTAAAGAAAATGGAATAAAGGAGATTTTTTTTTTAATTTTGTAAAGCTTTTACTGGTTGAGCCTCAAGCAAGGAGCAAGGATTCATTTTCAACAAAAATATAGCACCACTCTCAATCTAATCCCCTTGGCTTATATTTTTTATTTGTTTGTCCTGTTGGTGGCCTTTAGGATCTCCAAGTTGTTATAGCTTGATTTGGGTAGCTACCACTTTGCGGGATCTGTAATTTTTATATTTAAAAACAGAGTAATGGCAAGATATTTCAATTATATCTTGCCAGGAATACAAATTTGCCGTTTCACAACCTGATGTCTCATAGTGCAAACTGAGGCTAGTCACTAAAAAATGTCAGAACTAGTTGCAAAGATAACTTATATATGCAATACTCGTGTCCTTGAATAAAACCGTGCAATACTGGGGTCCCTGCATAAAACCGTGTTCACATAAGCATCACTTCTTCCCCTTTTTACAGAAGAAAGGTGATCACTATATGACGCAATTTTACTACAAACTAAATAAGTAAATATTAACATTTCTTACAAAATTGTGAAATAGACAAAAGGGTTTGATACAACTTAATTAATTTATTATCACTGACTTTCTAATAATTATTAAAGATATCAGATGTTAGTATCAGTGTTTAAGACATCACATAGTGTACTGCACATGTAAAGAAATGTATCCAGCTTTTGAATACTCCCTGCAGAATGTATGCCAATGAGCAAGTAATTAATTTTGATGACACTTCTATATGCATGCGGCAGTAAATTTTCCTTAGAACATCTGTTAACAAATAAGACTGTAAAATAAAATAAAGTGTACTATACATCATGAAAAGGAGACAGTAGAGGATTAACAGAAGTTTGATAGTCTGAGGAAGGTCATCATGGTGTTAGCAGCATAGCAGTCAACTCCATCGATAACTATTACTGTCCCTGAGAGCAAAAGTGATCGAGAAGATGATAGAGCGCAATCTCAGGTTTTGACAGAATGAAAACAAAGGTGGGATAATGCAAGGATAAGATATCTGTATGTCAAAAACAGGCCACACCTCTACTGGGAGAAAACAATAAAAGAGTAGCAGAAAGGAAGCTGGTAGACCACGTTGAAAGAAGAATTAACTTTAAAGCAATGTGTTTTATAATATCAAAGTTCAAGGTTTAAAAATATGGCACTGTAAAACTGCAACTTTGAAACTTGGAACTCTAACAGTCAATCCTATTGAAATAATTCAAACTGCAAGAACATCATTAAAAAACTCTCTGCACTTTAAGCTATTTTTGTGGGGGGTTGCATCCCTGCAGCCCTACTTTGTTATTCTAACTGGAAGGTTGCCACTGCCTCACTGCAGTGGTAAGGTGACTCAAGGGTTAAACTATACCTGCATCCACCTGTCCGTCTCTGCTTCCATACTGTTCAGCCACAAATCCAAAGCATTCTGATCCTCGTGGCCACGGGCCTGTATGAGCAGTCATGAACAAGCACCTTTCAATTACTGTCTCACAATGCATTAAATGAGGACGGAAATGTGATCTTGTGACAGAGATCGAGTACATTTATAATACTTGGAACACTGAGAAGTTTCTACATCATTCCTTAATCATTACCAGAAACAGGATAGACCAATATGTTTTTATCACAGTTAAAAGGATGGAATGCAAAACAATTAAAAATATGATGAAGGAGTTCATGCTATAAGCAGCAGAGGGAAAGCAGGACACAGTTTTTAATGTCTTGACAATGTTTACCTGGTTACAATCAGTTAACCAGTGCACTGTTTTTGTTGATAAATTATATCTTTCTAGATTACGAGAAACGCGTGCAGTATATAGTTCTAGCTTTGGCAGACTCTGTGGTAAAAGTACATTAGTCTGAGAATACATAAAAAAATATTGGGAGGATGTAGCTCTTCTAAATCAGATAATAAAAAGTTTAATTTACTATAGAAAAAGTATATCACTGCAACACCTACAGTATTAGTACGCACTGTTTGCCACATGTAATGCTCATTTTCAAGTGACACCATAGTCCAATAAAACTCATTCATGATAATTCTGAGACTTCTGTCAGGTCATAATCTAGTACTTTCATTGTCAGTCAGTTGTAACCTGATCTGCCTGACCTTCTGAAAGGACTGAGTTCCAACACCTGTAATAAGAAGCCGGTAAGAACACTGCAGTTCGAGTTAGTGTAAATGAATGGTGCTGGATTACCAACAAACAAAAGCAGGCTCACCTCCAAATCTGCCTTCAAGAGTGCATTTGCAGTGTTGCAGTGAGTACCAGTGGAAAGACAACGAAACCATGGTCTGCCTACTTCTCCTTTCTAGCATCTTATATTACCTAATGTTTCAGTGGGACATAAAGACTGAATAAAATCTTTTGGAGAGTTACTCAAGACTTTTGCCATAGCAACACCACATTTACCTACGTCTTGTAAGAAAAAATGGTGTGAACATAATAGTTTTAAAGAATTGAAATATACAAAAAAAAACTAATTCTAAGCCAAAAAAAAGCAATTACTAGAGAATGGAAATAAAAACATAAGCCAACTATACTTGAAGTAGTGGATATTGCAACAGAGATAAAAAGAACAAGAAGTGGGGTCCTTAAAAAATGATAAGTAAATTACAAAGGAAACAAATAAAATGGAAATTGTGCGAACAATACTTGCAGAAAAATGTTTTGTAGGAAGAATGGCGTTTAAGAGAAGGCAAGAATTTAACAATTTATGTAATGGTGGTTGATTGTATGATATACCACAATATATGTGATGTATAATGTTTGCAAATGTGAAGTTGTTCATATGGTTTAATTATTTTTATATAAATGCAGGTTTGCCTATGTCACAAGTAATAATTTAATAAAGATGCTTAAAAAAAGCATTGTAATCTGGCTTTAGTGTTACTCATGTGGGAAACCTGCTTAGAAAAGAAAATAAATTATGCTATCTGATACGATTAAATCTCTCAGATATAAGAATATGGCAGGTAATCATATCATACATAGTCTTTGAGATATGCTGGTCTCCCTTTCAGTCTGATGAAAGATCTGGTTAGAGACTGCTTTTCAATATCAGGGAATCAGGGACAGAGTCTGTTTCACAAATGAAGTCAGTGTTATGGGAATATGGCAGATTGTAGGAAGTAACTGCTCAATGGATCTCCTAAAATAATTGTTCACACTGAGGGCTTTAGACCCATGGAATGGACTCCCTGAATGGGTAATAGAAAGGGAATACACAAATGCATTCAAGATGCCATGGGACAGCCTGAAATGGGTAAAGGGGGAATGTCCCACTACTTAGGCCTGTTATTATCTTCTGCTGACAAACCAATGTAATAGAATGTAAATGGAACGTTTCAAGCGCAAATGGTTGCTGTTACTGTGATGTTTTAAACTGTAAAATAAACAATTGCCTTGCAAAAGCATCCCTGTCATTTGCAATGGTGATTCTGGACCCCTTCATCTATTTGACAGTGTAAAGCTGCAGCTGATAAAAGAAATGAGTATTTGTTCTGGCTCCCTTGTTTCAACACACAGAAGAGTACTACCCTATATCTGGTCATCTTGAACTGTCCCTTGGCATCTGTATAAGACTTCATTTTGACTTTCTGGTCACTGTTTCTATCCCATTTGTTTCTGATTTTGTTCCCTTTGCATACTAAATAGGTGTCCAATGGTTCATAGGTTTAGAGTTCAGTACCATGCAGGCCATCTGAACAACCTTATATAGCCTGTCTATACATCGTATGAAGTATATCCAGTAAATGTATTTAATTTCCTTATAAAATTCATACTATTAATCCTGCAGTAAATGTATATGAACCCATCTGATCATTAGGACTTAACATCAAGAAGTGTATGGTATTGCACCATCTAACACGCAGGGGATGTTTGTTCCACAAGTAGAGAATATTTTGGTTAATGCACCTATCCATCCAAAAAGTGCTATTTACATTGTTATGTAAGCTAAAAGTTGTGTAGTGAGTGCTCTAGCATAATTTTACTGAGACAGAGAAGAGATAGCAAAATAGAGGATCTTTCATAGTCCAAAATACAACACAGAGATCTCCTTATAAGATTCTGTACAAGACAGAAAAAATTGAAAGACAATGTCTGGATAACAAAGACATAATCTAGCCCCCTGATTCTCTTGGTTAGGAAAAATTGATTTTTTTTCCAGATGGGATACCTGTTTGGTGAGATATGTACCAAAAGGAACATCACATTCAATAATCAGTCTAATAAGGGAGGAATATAGTATGAATAATAACTCTTTCTATATTAATGATATCTCTTTGATAATTAACTGGACAATGAAAAAAATATTTCTTTACTATAACTGATATTTGATAACCAAAGGGTAATCCAGTGATGAAAATGTCTTGATCACTAATGATTTATCAACCATAAGTAGGGTTCTATTTATGTAATAATCAGTGGAAAATATTTGATTTCCACATGTGACTACATTACATTTTTGTATTAAGTATAACACCATGGTCAGAATACCTGGTCATAAATGCATGTAGCCCCCTTCAATGATAAATTTAGAGTATGTGAGAGAATCAATATTGGCAAGTAGTTAACACTCAGCTGCAAACTTGGTAAGCTGCAAACCTTTCATATCTGTGCTCATATCAGAAAAGTAGCTGCCAAAGAGCAGGAAATCCAGCACAGATCCCTGGAGAACTCCACTAGTGACTAATCAGTTAAATGAGATGTGTTTGCTCAGTCAGCCAGTTAGCAATCCATCAACTAATACATGGGTTAATCAATTTATCAGCAACGTCTGCACAGGAAATCATATGAAATATCTTGGCAATGTTGCAGTAAGTGGCATGGACAAAATGAACCCCATTAATGGCTTTAGTGACACCCTCAGAAGAGTTAACTAAAGCAAGCAAGCAAAATACCCTTCATAAACCATACTATGGTCAAGTGTTTGCAAGTTACCGATTTTTCAGCTAATGAGACTAAGATCTGCTCCATGATTTTACATATAATCATAATTGCGCAAATGTGGTGATCAGATAAGCAGAGAAGTGTAGGTAAGACTGAATTTCATGTGTGTTGGGGGAGGTGATTGTTACTGCACAGTAGGAGAAATACAAAATGCCCTGACAGAACTATATAAATAAAAGGTTTGCATTTGAAAATGCATGCTTTAAATATTTTATGGCCTTTAGTTTTACAAAAAAAAAAAAAGCATACAGTAGTCAGAAACTGTGTTCAAATTCACTGGAGAGGCAAGTATATTCATCTTGACATACTCTAAGAAGGCAAAGTTGCATTTCATGAGTACATATATTACTCTCTCAGAAAGAATAGTTATGGTGTGTTCATGGAAAAAGCAGATGAGGGCACTAAAAAGAAACATGCTAAAAGTATTAAACTTTTTTAAATTCATTAAATTAGTTTAAAAAGGCACTGAAGAACAGTAAAATCATTTGTTTAAACGTAGTATTATGCTGCTATCATTGACAATATGCTTTGTTTCATTTTTTGGATATCAGGAGGTCACGTGAACCCCGCTGTGTCATTAGCCATGTGTGTGCTTGGAAGACTGGAATGGAAGAAGCTGCCTCTTTATGTAATTTTCCAGTTCCTAGGTGCCTTTGTAGGTTCAGCAACTGTCTTTGGGGTTTATTATGGTAAGTGTTTTTTGGAGAATTATAAAGTAACCAACATTCTAAGTGTCATGGTAGGAAAAGTCAGTTGACAGTTTCTTTCTTATGGCAATAAATATTCATTTTGATTCATTTGATTTTTTTTTCACTTACACTGTCCTAGCAGGTCCACATTAAAAAAAAATGAGTGAGAGCCATGGCTGTGACATTATAATGATGTAATTCTTCAGATTTCTAAAAAATGCGTTAATCACCATTGTTTCAGACGTCATGTTTTAAATTCTGTCCCCATATTTTCTTCCAATCATTTTGTGAAGTTTATGAAAACAGAGCTTCATCTTCAGAGCTCTATTTTTGGGGGTGTTGCTGTTTTAGCATGTAGTAAGTTTCACCATACCACTTACATGTACCTCATTATGAGAAATGTTCCTAGTTTTTAGTTTTAAAAACTCCATGTTCCCTTCAGTTCCACATTGAAAAATTATTTCATACATTCAGTGCTAACATTTTTAACTGATACTCATGTTAAATAATATTAAATCATATTAATTCATTACATTTTATAAGTAACCAAATTTAAGAATCCTGTGAGCTTCCTAGTTGAAGTGTTAGTGATCTGTTAGTAGATTATCCACATTTTGACCATTTGTTTCACATTGTAAGATGAAGTGGTCCATATTTTGTAGATGGAAGTTGGAGACTTATGAGTTTCATTGAACTGTGAGTCATCAAATCATTTTTTCCCAAAAACAGCTGGTCAGAACTAATCAGTAATATAAAATTCTTAAAATCTGCAAAAATGAAAGCACATATGTATTTGAATTACTCCATTTAGAAGACTACAAGGACCTTCTTTTGAAAGACATCACATTCAAACAGTTGCCCAGTGTTTTTCAATTTATGTTTGTAGTGAATGCCATATTTGGCTGCTCAGTCTCAGAGCAATTACCCTATCAGCAATAAAACACAGATACTTGGCTCAGCGTGATAAAGATCTGGTTGTGAACCAGTCAACTAGGATTGAGCAATGATACAGGCACTGGAAAAGGAATGAGCATCTAACTCTAACCTGCCCATCCTCTAACCTGCTGCATTAACAACTCTCATTGGACTGAGAGGTACCCATCATGCAGCGTGTGGGCGGAGGATGTGCACTTAGGTCTACTAAGCTACATCCATGTAATAGCCTCCATAGAGGATGCTAGAATGCGAAAGCATATGTAAGCACATGCCAGCAACTGGGGGAGGTGTTAAGCTTTGAAAACAGAATATCCCTTATGGCTTCCTGAATGTTGGCCCTTCTGTTACATGCTCTCACCATGGTGTTAGAGAGCAAAATGCATAACTGCAGCAGCAGTTTCATAGTCGTAAGACATGAGGCTGGAAAACAATATTAAAATATTAAAACACTGCAAGATTCTGTGTTAGCAAACTAAGTAAGAAAGCAAGCAAGTAAATATGTAACTCTGAGATTACTCCTGTCATGATAAGAAGCTTAATAAAAACAGACAGAGACAGTAGAAGTGCTTCACCATCTGTGTAGTCTATACTGTACACTGATTTCTCTAACGTCTGTAAACCATGTGATATGCTAATCACTGTAGCTCACTCATTACTATTTAAAGGTATGTATATCCCATATTCTACAACTGTTACCAACAAAAATAGGAATAGTGAAAAAAAATACTTATTTTATTTGCATCAGTTTCTACTTCTGGAATTGAATGTTCATTAAAAATATCTTTCTTTATGATAAGTTTCAGTAATGCATGAAAAATATTACTCAGATTATTAAAGTTCTGAGAAAGAGTTATTTGTAGTAATAATACAATAGTTAATGCAAAAAAGCCTAATAATTGACTATCTATAAAAAGCTAATAAAATGCAAATACATCCTTCATAACAATTTACAATATACAGTTTGGTTTAAAACAGACTAATACATAATATTGTTGTATGCATTTCTGTGAACTGCTGGAAAGCTGATAGATTTGCTGTGAGCTGCAGAATTGGAATCTATTTCAAACTGATAAGTACACTTTTTGCAACTTAATTTGCACTGTGCTGTATTTATACACTTGCTTATTATTTATAGCGGTGCTGTATTGTTTCTGTCTCTTGTTGTCTCCACTGTGTTTTTTTTCTCAGGGTAGCTTAAGCTAGTTTCAGGGAGGGGGTTGTTGAGCCAGCCCACATCCTAGCTGTTAGTCATTGACTGAGGTGTATCTTGCTGTAATTCCAATACAGACTGCATTTCTGTGAACTGCTGGAAAGCTGAGAGATTTGCTGTGAGCTGCAGAATTGGAATCTATTTCAAACTGATAAGTACACTTTTTGCAACTTAATTTGCACTGTGCTGTATTTATACACTTGCCTATTATTCATAGTGGTGCTGTATTGTTTCTGTTTCTTGTTGTCTCCACTGTCCTGCTGTGTTCCCTCCCTCAAAAAAAAAAAAAAAAAAAAAAAATATATATATATATATATATATATATATATATATATATATATATATATATATTCAGCTGCTCTTACTGTAACTGTCTTAGTTGCTGTTCTGCGTGCTATCTGTTCAGTTGTTCTTACTCTGCACTTATTACTGCTTGTTAGTAGCCTTCTAATTTAATGCCTTCTGCACTTGTTTTTTAGTCATTTGTTAATTTAATTGCATTTAATTAAACTGTATTTGCCATAATATTGATACACGTGTGCTAGCCTGCACTGCATTTGAATTGTATTTACTGCTGTTTTAGCTGCTTTTCTGTAAAAAAAATTCCTAGCTTGTTTCCTGCCTTTCTTGTAACTTGTCTAGTCCATATACAGACTTGCTATATCCAGGACTGTTTGTAAGCTCCTGAGCCCCCCCAAGCCTTTCTGTGTTGGAGGGAAGCCTTCTAGCTTATCAGTGGGAGTAGTAAGCACTAGGTAGCCTATCTACCACAGGAGGAGAGGTTTCTAGCCCAGAAATTATAGTTTATTGGCTGTTTGGGAAGCTCTTCCATCTCTTTCAACCTTCTGATTCAAAAGCCTGTGTTTGCGCTTGTTTCCTGACTTTCCTGTTACTAGTCTAGTGCAGGTACAGATTTGCTGTATCCAGGACTCTTTGTAAGATTCTGAGCCCCCCCAAGCCTTTCTGTGTTGGAAGGAAGCCTTCTAGCTTATCAGTGGGAGTGGTAAGCATCAGGTAACTTATCTATCATGGGAAGAGTGGGTTTTGGCCCATAAATTGTAGTTTATTGGCCGTTTAGGCAGTTTTCCATCTCTTTCAAATTGATGGCTTAAAAGCCTGTGTTTGCACTTGTTCCCCACCTTTCCTGTAACTAGTCTAGTCCAGGTACAGATTTGCTGTATCCAGGACTCTTTGTAAGCTTCTGAGCCCCCCAAGCCTTTCTGTGTTGGAGGGAAGCCTTCTAGCTTATCAGTGGGAGTAGTAAGCACTAGACAGCCTATCTACCACAGGAGGAGAGGTTTCTAGCCCAGAAATTATAGTTTATTGGCTGTTTGGGAAGCTTTTCTATCTCTTTCAACCTTCTGATTCAAAAGCCTGTGTTTGTGCTTGTTTCCTGCCTTTCCTGTTACTAGTCTAGTGCAGGTACAGATTTGCTGTATCCAGGACTCTTTGTAAGATTCTTAGCCCCCCCCCCAAAGCCTTTCTGTGTTGGAGGGAAGCCTTCTAGCTTATCAGTGGGAGTGGTAAGCATCAGGTAACTTATCTATCATGGGAAGAGTGGGTTTTGGCCCATAAATTGTAGTTTATTGGCCGGTTAGGCAGTTTTCCATCTCTTTCAAATTGATGGCTTAAAAGCCTGTGTTTGCACTTGTTCCCCACCTTTCCTGTAACTAGTCTAGTCCAGGTACAGATTTGCTGTATCCAGGACTCTTTGTAAGCTTCTGAGCCCCCCAAGCCTTTCTGTGTTGGAGGGAAGCCTTCTAGCTTATCAGTGGGAGTGGTAAGCATTAGGTAGCCTATCTACCACAAGAGGAGTGGTTCCTGACCCAGAAATTGTAGCTACTGGCCATTTGGGCAGTTTTTTCCCATCTCTTTCAACTTTCTGATTTAAAAGCCACACTTGTGTTTTTTCCCACCTTTCCTGTTACTAGCCTAGTCCAGATACAGAGTTGCTGTATCCAGGACTGTTGGTAAGCTTCTGAGCCCCGCAAGCCTTTCTGTGTTGGAGGGGAGCCTTCTAGCTTATCAGTGGGAGTGGTAAGCACTAGGTAGCCTATCTACCACAAGAGGAGTGATTCTAACCCAGAAACTGTAGTTTATTGGCCGTTTGGGCAGTTTTTTTCATCTCTCTCAACTTTCTGGTTTTAAAGCCCATGTTTGCACTTGATCCCCACCTTTCCCGTAACTAGTCTAGTCCAGGTACAGATTTGCTGTATCCAGGACTGTTTGTAAGCTTCTGAGCCACTCAAGCCTTTGTGTTGGAGTGCAGCCTTCTAGTTTATCAGTGGGAGTGGTAAGTACTAGGTAGCCTATCTACCACAAGAGGAGTGGTTCTTGGCCCAGGAATTGTAGTTTATTGATCATTCGGGACGTTGTCCATCTCTTTCAACTTTCTGGTTTAAAAGACCACATCTGTGCTTGTTTCCCATCTTTCCTGTAACTAACCTACTAGAAAGCACTAGAAAGCCTTAAACTGATACAAGCCTTCTAGCTTAAAAGAGAGAATTTGGAGTGATTGAGTATCCGTTTTCTGTATTTTCTTGCTGTACTTAACTGATTTCCATCTAAAAGCTGATTTTTTCCAGCACTGATTGTGATTTAAAAACCTGTTTTTTTCACATATTGTACTTATTTGACTGCCTGCACTTTTAAAAAGTTGTTTTTTGTTTAAATAAATTGTTTAATTGTTGTAGGCTAGACACTAAAGTGCAATAGCCTTTTCTGATCACTTCTAGTTGTTTAAAGCAGTTTTAAGTGTACTTTTTACTGTTTTTACCTTATCTTTTCAAAAAAAAAATGTCTTGTTTCCCGCCTTTCTAAACTAGTATAGTCCAGTTTTCAGGCTAGTGCTGAATTCAGGGCTGTGTTACAAGTTTCTGAGTTGCCCATACCTTACTTGGATAGAGGGAAGTTTCTCTGTTCACCTGTGAGAGAGGAGAACTTTGAGCAGCCATCTGTCCCTGGAGGAGTGGTTCCAGCCCAGAAGTTAGTAATTTAAAAACCGCGTTTGCACTGTTTTGGGTGCTGGGCAGCACCGGTTAGCTAGGGTTAATTTATTCCCAGCGCCACTAAGTCTCCTCTTCAGTTTTTCACTTGAAACTAGTCTAACTCTCAACCTAAGCACTCAAAAAGCATCCTACAGTCCAGCACTTGCTCAGACCTAATAGCAAGCACTAATATACCCCAACACTTGACTGCCCGGCAGGGCAAGGCTCTTTATCCACCCCTCACCAACCAAGTGACTAAGCAGCTCACCCTGCTATTCAGGCATGACCAAAGGGCAACTTCAGGTGTACTCTTCAGTCCAGCTGGTGAATCTGGGTATCCTGAGGCAATGTTACAACTGCCTCATGTACACAGACAGCCCTCTCCTCCTACCACAAAACACTAACATATGTGAGAGATGCAATTATACAACCAAACTGGAGGCTAAGGTCTTTCCACCGAAGACTGGAAGAGACAGTCATGAGGGGAAGGTTAACACTTGCACCTCACCTCCAGCCTCACATAGACCTACTAAACCAGCACTGGCAAAAAATACACATAAATACACAAAACCATATTCGGAGGCTCTAAATAAAAACCTGCAAAAGCATCAGAGAGCTCCAAAGCAGACACCCACAAAACCTGCACCTCCCGTCACAAACCAGACAACACATGAAACACAAAATCAATGTGCCGCACAATCACAGCCCTTAAGGTGAAATAACATACCTAACACACTAGTAATAGGTGACTCAATAGTCAGGAACACTGATGCCCCGCTCACTAGGCTAGACAAGGAGAAGGTTACTGTTAGCTGCCTGTCAGGAGCCAGAATCCCCCACATAACACAAACACTCAGGTCACTCCAGAACAAATACAAATATGACTCTGTCATTGTTCATGTTGGTGTGAACGACCTGAGCCATACCTCTCTGGACTACATGAAAAGAGACATGGAAGAGCTCTCTGATCATGTAGCCCAGGCAGGTATGACCCTGACCCTGAGTAGCATCCTGCCCTCACCAAGAATGATAACTCAGTATAAAGACAAAATGTTCAATTTCAACAACTGGATAAGCTTCTGGTGTCATTCAAAGGGGATCCAGTGTCTGTCAGCCTGGGATGACATGCTCGATAAGCCACGTTGCTTCACAAGAGATGGCTTGCACCTGTCACCCCTTGGCTTTCGAATACTGGCCAAGGCTCTTGCTGCCCCCATAGTGCCTTTTTTAGGCAAGGCTCAAAATTCAAGCCCACCACTGTAAACAGCACAAGTAAAAAAATGATGGTTATGCTACTCAACGCCAGGAGTTTAAATCTCAAAATGCATGCGCTCAAAGCACTCCTAAGTATGGAGAACGTCGACATCTGTGCAGTAACTGAAACCTGGTTCAAGGCTCCAGAGAGCACTCCAGCACTACTGGGCTACAACTCATACCACACATTTCGGCCACAGAACACGGACTGAAACACAATAGGAGGGGGTGTATCCATATTCATCAAGGATACTCACACCTCCAGGTTAGTGGCGCAGCATGATACAGCTGAGATCATTCATGTGCAACTAACATTGGGCAAATCTGCAATGCAAATTGTGGCCTGCTACAGATCACCACGACCCAGGACCACCACTCCGCCTTTCTGGAGACACTGGAAAACATGAAGGTCCTACCGAACACCCTGATATTGGGCGATTTCAATTACCCTACCATTAACTGGGAAAACTACTTGAGTACAAACTCCCAGGCTCAGCGCTTCCTGGAATTTATCAACTGAAATGCCCTGGATCAGCTGGTAAACTCCCCTACCAGAGGCCACAACATATTGGACCTAGTCATCACCAACATGGGCGACAGGTGTTCCATACCAGAGGTCAACCCGTCACTGGTTAGATCAGACCATAAACTAATCACCCTCGATGTCCACACCCCATCACCACCCCAACCAAGGAAACTACAGTGAAAAACTTTTCTAAAGCAAACTTCACCTTATTTAAGGCAGAGGTGGTAAGTTTCACAGCCCCCACGCTAAAGGATAACACTGCCCAAGATGCAGAATCCTTTACAATTGCACTCTATGAACACCTACAAGGATGCATGGATCATGCCATCCCTAGCAAGAGCAAGACTCACTCCCCTAAGAGAAGGAAACCAGTCTGATGGACCCCTGCCATAAACAAGTTATACAACCGAAGGAGGAAACTAGTTCAGATTAAAAGCAAATCCCAAGAAGGAAAGACATCCCTGATCAGTATCAGTAAGAAACTAAGGTCCCTCATAAAATCATCCAAGACTAACTTCGAAAAAAAATAGCCAAGGATTCAAAAGATAACCACAAAGCCTTTAGCTATGTCAAGAATCTAAGTGGCAACTCACAGATATGCTCTGAGCTAGTGCAAAATAGCACAAAATATACTGAACCTACTGATATTGCCAACATCCTTGCAGATAGATACAGTGCAAACTTCACCTCCTTCTCACCTTCAAAAGGGCCTACAACAATACCAGAAAAGTGTAGTGTCCCAAAAATCACAGAAGCACAGGTGAAAACAGCCCTTTCAAAAGCCAAAAACACAGCATCAGTGGGGCCAGATGGTGCCCCAGGCTGTGTCTTGCACGAACTACAGAACAAATTAAACCCCCACCTAAACATGCTGTTCAACCTCAGCCTCTCCACAGGCTACGTGCCCATAGAATGGTGCATAGCAATGGTTATTCCGCTCCACAAAGGAGGGCCACAACTGACCCTGGTAACTATTGCCCCATAAGCCTGACTAGCCTGGTCTGCAAGGCTATGGAGCGCATCATCATGGAACTCATTAACAAAGACATCAGGAACCTCCAAACACTTGACCCGACCCAGTGCGGCTTTGTTTAGGGCAGATCATGCCTACTAAACCTGGTTGACTTCTTCAAGACAGTTACCAAGGCCATAGACGAGGGAAAGGTGGTTCACACAGCCTACCTTGATCTCGCCAAGGTGTTCGACACCATTCCTCACTCGGGTATTATAGAAAAACTCACCAGCCTGAACATAAACCCCTACGTCACAAGATGGATTGCCAACTGTCTTACAGACAGAACTCACACGGTAAGAATAGCGGGCTCCAGGTCCGACTCTAAACCAGTCACAAGTGGTGTCCCACAAGGCTCGGATCTGGAACTCCTACTGTTCGGCATATATTTCTCAGAAGTACAGGCAAACACAGGAAGACTATGGCTAACCAAGTTCGCCGATGACTGCAAACTGGGAGCCATAATTGACTCTCCGGCTGACATGGACATCCTTCAAAAAGGCCTTACTGAGACAGACACCTGGTGTCAAAGTCATGGCCACAAGCTAAATGCCAAAAAAATGCATAGTCATCCCATTTGGGAAAAACAAAACACCCACAAATTACCTCATAGGCGGCAGCCCCCTTAATACAGAAGAGGTAATAAGAGATCTGGGGACCCAGGTAGATAGTAATCTCTCCTTTGACAATAATATTGCCAAATTAGTTAGGAAATCCTTCTATGTGGCCCATCTAATTACTAAGGGGTTCACATCTAGAAATAAAGAGGTTATAGTGCCCCTCTACTCATCACTCATCAGACCCATCATAGAGTACAATGCCCCATTTGGGATGTACCTCACAAGATACTTACAACAGCTGGAAAGACCACAAAAGCACCTCACCAAGAGGATTACTGGCCTCAAACATATGCCCTATGCAGCCCGACTGAAATAACTCCAGCTGTACTCAGCGGCATATCGCTTACTCAGAGGTGATCTCTGCCTGACTTACAAAACCATGTCCAACTCAGAATTTATGGACATGCTCCACCTAAAGAAATCCAAGTCACTGTGAGCCACATGCTCTAGTGAGCTAAACCTCGCCACAACAATAAATAGAACATGCTGGAGGGATAAATTCCTGTCACAGAGACTCCCCATGCTTTGGGACAAAATTCCTAACTACATTAGGCAGAGCCCCTCACTAACACTCTTCAAGAGAAGCCTTGATGAGTGAATGGGTAACAGAAAATACACCCCTGGGATCACTTCATTGTCTCTGCTTGACAGAGGCTCAGTTAATTAATCAATGGGGCAGTAAAAGCTGACACACTCTGGCTAGGCTTAAAAATGCCCTCGGGCAGATAGCCTAGTACCTACCTATGAACCTATGAAAAATAACTAATAAATACATCATCAACCTAAGAAGCCCACAGGCCTTACTCTTTAAAAAAAAACTCTATGATTTTAGGCAAAAGAAAAAGAAAGAATAATAATAATACCTTACCCTAAACACTACCTTTACTAAAGTAATACTAACTAGTGTAAAAACGGACACAAGCATTCTTCAAGAAGGCCTATCTCTGACTAACAAATCGTGCCAAAGCCATGGTCTTAACTCAACGCTAAGCAATGCATACCTGTACCCTTTGGGAAGTCAACCATCCCAGCTAATTTCCATGTTGATAATACTCCCCTAGGAGTTGACAGTAGCCTTACCTTCAACCATCATATTACCACAGTGGCAAGGAAATCCATTTATGTTGCACAGCTTATAGGTAAGGGCATGGTATCTATGTCCAAAGAGGTAATTATCCCACTGTACTCTGCCCTTATCAGACCAGTTATAGAGTACAGTGCTCCCTTCAATATGTACCTGACCAGGCACATGCAGCAACTACAGCAACCTCAGAGGTTCCTTACAAAAATAATACAAAGCGTAACAAACCTCCTTATGCAGAGGTCTTAAAGCTCTTTCCCTCTCCTGTAGATTGCTGAGGGGTGATCTATACCTGGCATACAAGACATCTGCAAACCCCACACTTATGAATCACCTGCATATTTATAAGTCAAGCAGTACAAGAAATAAAATATCTAGGGACCTACATTTTGTTTGTGACTTAAACAAAACATGCTGGAGAAGCAGATATGTGTCCCAGAGACTGTTCTTCCTATGGAACAGGCTTCCCATCCATATGAAGCTAATTTTGTCTATTATCTAGTTTATATGCAACCTAGACCAGTGGATAGAGAATAGGAAATTTACACAGTGGGCTTGGCACCCATGTCCCTTATGGACAAAGGTAGCTTATAAATGCCTGGCCCCCAATATCCTATTTGCATACAGAAAAGTTGGCTAGGCTACATAAGTTCCCAAATCCCAAACAATTGGGTCACCTCTTAGGGGTGTACTGTCAATGTGGTGGTTCCCTGGGTAAGATGGCTTCCCAAAGGATTTAGTAATACATTTTTTGCCATTTAGTTTCAGACAATGGTTTTGACACCAGTTATTTATTTGAGGCAAACCTTCCTGCAGGATGGCTAAGTAATTTTTAGATTCAATGACTGCTCCTAGATTGTAGTCATCTTCAAACTTAGTTAGCCAAACAGGAGAAGTCCCAACCCTCAGGGATTCCGCAAATGAATGGTCTCTTTGTGGTGAAAACATCCCCTATTTTGATTATCTGCATCCTATCTGTGAGAGAGTTTGCAATCCAGGAGGAGACATAGAGGTTTACTCCCAGTTTATTTAGCTTTTCTACTATGCCTGAGTGTAGAATTGTGTCAAAGGTTTTGGCCAGGTTTTTGCCTTCACCAATTGCTTTGGTGAACTTTTCAAGAAAATCCACCAGATTGAGTAAGTATGACCTGCTCTTGATTTGTCCAAAATGAGACAGGCCTAGTGTTTGGAGGTTCTCTTTATGCTGATTGATTGATTCCATGATAAGTCTTTCCTTGGCTTTGCATATGAGGCTGGTCAGACTTACTGGTCTGTGACTGCATGAGTCTGTGGAAGATCCTCCCTAATGCAGAAGAATGACTGTAGCTGTTCTCCATTTGCTTGGTACAAAACCTGTATGGAGGCTGAGACTGAACAGTGTTGTTAGGGGTGTGGCTGAGACTGAACAGTGTTGTTTTGCTGGGGGTGTGGCTGAGACTGAATACTGTTGTTAGGGGTGTGGCTGAGACTGAACACTGTTGTTAGGGGTGTGGCTAAGTCCTGCTTCATGTTATTTAAGATGCATCCAGGAATATTGTTAGGACCCATCAATGCAGTATTTTTAGCTTTTGATGGCACTTTTAGGACTTGGTCATTTGGTCTTGTGTGATAGCTGAAGGCAAGACTGGTTCAGGTATATCCTGAAGGACAGATGGAGAGGTGGAGATGGTTAAAGTTAGAGCTAAGTTAATAAGTCTGTAGGTTAGCAATATCTTCATTCTCAGTGTAGGTAGTTATTTTAGCCTCAAACTGGGATTTGGTGCATTTTTTAAGCTCCTGAGTTTTGTTTATTTCAAGGATAATGGTTCTAATATTCTGGGAATTACTCTTTTTTCTTTCTTTTGCTTAAAATCATTGTCATTTTATTATAAAGCGTGTCGATATTATGGTTCCACCATGTGGGTTTGTTTCTGGGGTGTGCCCTGCACTTGTTCCTGTGGGGTACAGCTGCATCAATGTAGCTGTTTGCATGCTGGTATAGTGTGGTGGTGTACATTTCTGCATATTCAGTGGAATTAAATGGGTTTGTTGGGGATTTGAGGCTTGCCAATGTATCACAGGTGTAGGTAGTCTGTCTTAAAGAAATGTATAAAGGTAAACTCAGAAATAAAACGCTGCTGTAGTAATCTCCAAATGAAAAAAACATAAAACAAAAACTGGAAACGGCAGAACGATATGCTCCAAAAAATCTGTTAAAGTCACAATTAGCGTTTGTATAAACAATCTATACCAATTTCAAACGCATAAAAAATCTTCAGTTTTCAATGAGTAACCTCCAGGCAACCATCATATGAACGAAGTGTTTATTATAGAGGCAAGCGCTTTCACCATTTAAGGCTTCATCAGGCCAGTACAAAATTCATTAAAAATAATGCCTTTAAATACTTTACAAAGCAATGACATAATTTCCACTTTCAATAAAATGAGCGTGTTCTTACATTTAAAGTGCAATCACCACTATTCTCGTGAAAAGGCACACATACTTTAAAACTATTCTATAACATTTCATCATTTTAAAATAAAAAATTAACCTTAATAACAAAACAATAAATGAAAGCACCACATAAAAATGCTACATAAAAACATTATCCCCGGGATTCATGAAGCTCGGCGCAAGGCCGGTGTAAGGCCTGCGCCGGCGGTGCAGTGAATAGTCGGCGTAGCAGCGCCATATGCATAGCAATGAGTGGGCGCCGCAACCACAGACACGTGCATAGGGCACGTGAGCGAGACCAAGTAGGATGCGTCCGGAGGCGTGGCTAAGCCGGCAGGCGATGAGCAACCTAAAGTGCTGATTTCCACAGGCCGCCCATAATAGTAACCGCACCAGCCAGGGCCCCTGCAGAATGAAACGCACGCAGAGTATGCAACATAGTACCCGTCCCAACAAAACGGAGAAGCAAACACAACCCACGAAGCCCTAAGTGTACCCGTCCAAGGAACAAAGGATACGCGTAATACCGTGTCCGTCCCGCAATGCACTGTCAGTGGGCATACCCAGAGAAGGTGTACCGCAGCATGTCAGCGCGCCGCACCGACATAGAAGTAGCGACATGGGCATGGTCACCAGGGTTACCAACTGTCCCACTTTGCTAGGGACAGTCCCTCATTTGACAGTTGTGTCCCGCCAAAAATCGAAAAATGGCAAATGTCCTGAGATTTCCGGACAAAAATATTCCCTCAATATACCTTTAATAGTAGCATAAAACATTTATTTTGTATTTGAAACAGATACATGGCATAAGAAACAGAATAAGCAACCCAAATACTATGAGAATAAGCGTTTATTTTGGCAAAAAAGTGAAGTTCTTTCATCTCTACCTGCTGTGGGTATGTGTTGTCCTGCAAAATCCGATGTTTCCACAAAAGATGTCCCACCTTGGGCATTGGAAAAGGTGGCAACCCTAATGGTCACCAGCAGTAGT
>NC_056740.1:439904813-439943494 GCF_019279795.1 Protopterus annectens | reverse complement strand
TGCTGTGGCACTTCCTTGTTGGACATCCACTGCCAGCATCAGCGTGGGTGGTGGCATTGTTCTGTGTTTTGCCCCTTTATGGCAGCCCTTGGGTTATCCGGCTGTGTACATGATGTCCCACTGCTGTGCACACGGTGTCCACAGTCGTTGGTATGCTCAGCGGGTTAGCACTACATAACCACCTTTCACCACTCTCTGCTTTATGGACAGGTATCTTTACTTACAAACACCATTCACATACAGCGCAGCTTAAGTCATACATATCATGCGTTACACCAGTACATCTTGTGGGTTCTACATACCTTTCCTGTGTTGACTTCCGTATTCCGTTCGAGTCTCGCTAGATACTTTATTCTCACTCGAGCCGTTTGGTAGTATTTGTTCGGTATGAACATACAGTTTGAATATCCTAGGAGTCTTCCTTATATCCGTCGTCACCTGCGACATGTGGGTTCATCACACCAATAGCTGTTCCTCGGTGTGTACTTATGCGCATATCACCTGTGCATCTACTCCATTCGTACAGTACGCATCGGAACTAGGGCATGGTTCATTCCTCGGCTGGGCGTTGGTTATTTGCACTACCTTCGTGGGGATGGTATGTATTGTGTTATGTTATGTGTGACTGCAGCCGCTATGTGTGGCGTCAGGTACATTTCGCAGTGGTGTTAGCCGTGGATTGTGTGTGTTGGGTATGGTATTATGTTCGATATGTGGGTGTCCCTGTCCTGGCGGCGTCTGTCGATGGCGTTTTGCATTCGGATGTGTAACATAGCTCTTGTATTCCTTTACACAACGGATGCAGGTATGCATCCGCTGCTGATAGTGTTTCCCACGAGATGTTGCGGTTATGCCGCTGTCATTGACTGCCTGTATGTTTTTGCTGCTATTGCAGCTTGTATCCCTTTGATATGTGCGATGGGGTATATCTGCGGCTGTGGGTGACGGGTACGGGTTGTGGGCCTTGCATTTATACATACACGGTATGCTTGTGTGTGTGCTCTATCCCTGCCTGGGGAGCTGCAAGTTACCTGTCTGTTGTTCTAGGAGTGTAGGTTTTGTTGATGTCGTCTGGTGTCGGTATCGCCTGCATGTGTGCTTCCTGCATGTATTCCTCTGTCACATCGGTAGTATATCTGCGGCTGTTCGTACGTGCCGACTATCCCTTGGCATTTTGTCCTGGATATTTACGGTCATTGTGGTCCTGTACTTGGGACGGCCTGTATGCTACCGGTTGCCACCTATTCGGGTGGCGATTGCTTGTTTAACACTCGTAGAACACACAGCGGTGTTTACGGGACGATACGTGGCCACGATCGGTGCCGGGGTAGCACATGCATATTTCCGCGGTACATGACTATTGCTGTGTAACGTTGCCGATGTATCATTTTGAAATTAACATATCGGTGCCATACATACGGTCATGGTTTGTACATGCGTCCTTTGCATTTCATGTTGGCTGTACTCCTGTGGTACATTCTGGGACATTTTCGCTTTGCATCGTTTTACGTCGCCATGCACCTAGCCAGGGAGGGGCTCTCAGTACTACTTTGGGGGTACTGCTGTACATACGCCTGTGGTTCCTATACTGTATGCCTAGACATGTTGTTCCACTCTGCCTGTCACATGTCACCTACATACACATTTTACGGTGGCACACACATTACACTCGCACAGCGGAGCACACGACACCCTCACCTCACACATACACATACTGCCGCTGTCGCAGGGACGGTTGCACACAGTACCTACATTGCCCGCATCACCGGCGGCGGTGTCTACCTCCGCCCTCATATCCTAAGAATATTACCCGCACATGTCCTGTTACTGTACCGTGGCCTGGCGATCATCCCGACTCGCGACTATGCATTTAGGTAGGTTGACCTTTCCATGGGTGCCGTTCCCTGTTCTGTCAACCCTCCCTGATACTCGGGTTGTCGTTCACTATGTTTACTATGTAGAGATATCACGTCTTACTTCTCTGTCACCTTGCATCCCTGTGATTCCCTGTCTTACCTGTTGTACTTTATATCTGTGTATGTGTACATATATTTCTACGTGTGTAATGATATCTATCTCCATATCTGTGTATGCACATATGTACATATGTATACACCTTGCGGCGAACATGGCAGCATACGGCTACGCCGTCTGCTGTAGGACTCGCGTACGGTTGAGGTGTTGGCGTTCCATGCTCCGCTGGCTGTTGGGTGTGCAGTGTTTGGGTGCTACCTATGTTGGAGTCACACATGGGACCGCCCATACGGTACACATTATGGGCGGCCATGTTTGTGTGCCGTCCATTTCACTGTGTGTGCAGGTAGGGAGGTGTCAGTCCATGGGGCATGTGTGCTTCCTGCATGTATTCCTCTGTCACATCGGTAGTATATCTGCGGCTGTTCGTACGTGCCGACTATCCCTTGGCATTTTGTCCCGGATATTTACGGTCATTGTGGTCCTGTACTTGGGACGGCCTGTATGCTACCGGTTGCCACCTATTCGGGTGGCGATTGCTTGTTTAACACTCGTAGAACACACAGCGGTGTTTACGGGACGATACGATCGGTGCCGGGGTAGCACATGCATATTTCCGCGGTACATGACTATTGCTGTGTAACGTTGCCGATGTAGCATTTTGAAACTAACATATCGATTGCCATACATACGGTCATGGTTTGTACATCGTCCTTTGCATTTCATGTTGGCTATACTCCTGTGGTACATTCTGGGACATTTTCGCTTTGCATCGTTTTCGTGCCACGCACCTAGCCAGGAGGGCTCTCAGTACTACTTTGGGGTACTGCTGTACATCGCCTGTGGTTCCTATACTGTATGCCTAGACATGTTGTTCCACTCTGCCTGTCACATGTCACCTACATACACATTTTACGGTGGCACACACATTACACTCTTTCGCGGAGCACACGACACCCTCACCTCACACATACACATACTGCCGCTGTCGCAGGGGCGGTTGCACACAGTACCTACATTGCCGCATCACGGTGGCGGTGTCTACCTCCGCCCTCATATCCTAAGAATATTACCCGCACATGTCCTGTTACTGTACCGTGGCCTGGCGATCATCCCGACTCGCGACTATGCAATTAGGTAGGTTGACCTTTCCATGGGTGCCGTTCCCTGTTCTGTCAACCCTCCCTGATACTCGGGTTGTCGTTCACTATGTTTACTATGTAGAGATATCACGTCTTACTTCTCTGTCACCTTGCATCCCTGTGATTCCCTGTCTTACCTGTTGTACTTTATATCTGTGTATGTGTACATATATTTCTACGTGTGTAATGATATCTATCTCCATATCTGTGTATGCACATATGTACATATGTATACACCTTGCATGACATTGGCAGCATACGGCTCGCAGTCTGCTGTAGGACCAGCGTCTGGTTGAGGTGTTGGCGTTCCATGCTCCGCTGGCTGTTGGGTGTGCAGTGTTTGGGTGCTACCTATGTTGGAGTCACACATGGGACCGCCCATACGGTACACATTACGGGCGGCCATGTTTGTGTGCCGTCCATTTCACTGTGTGTGCAGGTAGGGAGGTGTCAGTCCATGGGGCCTACGCTGTCAGCGTATGTGCTATACGTTCCCTCTTTGCCAAGGCATAGGCATATTGGGTACGCCTCCGTCTGCCTACTGGGGCTGGCACAATGTGTTCATGGCACTGAACGCTCTGTGCCTGTGCTTGCCTTGGCAGTTGTGGTGGGCTTGGTGGCCCTACACCATTATGTCCCTGCAGCAGCTGTTTCCGCAGGATCATATTATGTAGCGTGGCACATACTATGAATATGTGGGCACATGTGCCTGGAGAGTACTGCAGGGCTCCACCGGATGTATCCAAGCACCGGAACCTTGATTTCACCATCCCAAACACACGCTCTATGATTATTCTGGTTTGTGCGTGTGCCTCATTATGGCGTTCTTGCATGTGTGTGTGTGCATTTCTGATGGGTGTCATCATCCACGGCTCCAGTGCATAGCCAGCATCCCCCACAAGGTGACCTTGTGTGATGTCTCCCCTGGCGAATACCTGATACAGCTGTGAGGCATGCCAGATATGGGAGTCGTGGTAGCTTCCAGGGCTGCCAGCACACACATCCATGATAATGCCCTGCGCATTGCACACGACCTGGCAATTGATGGAGGGGAATCCCTTGCAGTTTATGTAGCGTCTACCCTGCTCCCCGGGTGGTGACTTGATTTCTATGTGCGTACAGTCTTTCGCACCCAGTACCTCCGGGTATTGTGCCACAAGGTGGAAGTGGCGCATATTGCTAGCCAACTCCTCCTGAGATCTGGGGAAGTATATATACTCATGGGCATGTCGTAACATGGCATCCAGAAACTGGTGTAGTACCCTGGATGCTGATGCCTGTGAGATGCCCATTATATCCCCGGTTGGCCTTTGAAAGGTACCTGTAGCCAGTATTCGCAAGCTTACACATACCTTTGTGTCCACTGGGATGGGCTCCCCTCTGTTGTTTCTTGTTCTCAGGCGTGGCCGGCACAGCTCCACTATTTGCTGTAACGTGTCCCTGTCCACCCTGTAACGCTCTACTATCTCCAGGTCTTGAAGCCCCTGGTAGGTTACCCTTGGTCTGAACACTCTCCTTTGCCTCTGAGGCCTACGGTAGTTGTCGGCACCCTCCTCCGCAACTCCGTCTGTCTCTGACACATGCCGATGTATCACGGCCACGGCGGCACCCAACATATACATTTTAAAAGTTCCCCGTGTGTTTACACCCTAAAGTGCAGCGTTTGGGAATACGCGCTGTGTGTTGTGTGCATTCACACTTTATACTGTTGTGCTGTACACCCGGTGATGTCATTGGGTGTGTCTGTGCAGCCGTATCTGTGGATTATCTTCCGTGTTTTACCGTTGGCACTGCAACGCTGTTGCCTTTGGTGTTACATTACACTTGCCTGCATTGGTTTAGCTTTACACCTTACCTTACTGTTTCTGCACGTTGCACCTACTATTTCCTGGAGTGCATCCTGCAGGCACATGGCATATCATGCATTTTGTCTGCCGCCGCCGTTATGCTACCTCTCTACTTGGCTGTGCTGTATCGGTTCTTCGCTCTTTGCAATTCTGCTACATCCCCTACTTTCTTTGCATTCATAAGCCTCCCCTTTCCCGTTTTGCGGGATTCTGCATGCAGAGTTGTCAGCTGCCGCCAATTGCCCTTCGTGGGTTGATTGGTGTTGATTGCTCATTACGACTCCAATTACACTGCTTCCGCATTTCCTCATATTCTCCGCATCACCTTCCTGTATCCGTGGTTGTTGACGGGGTGGCCGTCACATGACTGGGTTGGGGAACGTAGTCATCCTCGTGCACATGCATCTGTGCGCGCATTGTGTACTCTCAGCGCATCTATTTCCTCACACGCCGGTCCTGCTGCTGTGATGTGCATTGTACAGCCCATGTTTGCTGGGCTCCAATGTGCTTCCTCCTACAGTGGCACACCCCTCTGCGATTGACATGTATTCCCTCTAGGCCACTCCTTGGTGTATTACCGCTGCGCCGTTTGGTGCAGCCTTACGCCGGCGGGGGTTTTGCGATTCAGTATTATCTGCCTCATTTGCATGGCATTGACTACTAATACATGGTTACGGTGCCGGACACTGCCGCCACTCCTTGGCAACCCTTGAGCTGTGGTTGTGGCTTTCCATGCATACTATGGTGTATTGTGGCTGTGAAGCTGATGTGTATTATACTGCTCTTTTATGACATTGTCATATTATTCCGTTGTTTCGCACCTTCCGCGGACATGTCCTGGGGTTCTGCTTTGGTTTCTGCGTACATACCATTTATGTCATTATTTACATTTTCTGCATGTTTTCTTTTGACATTCTCGGTGTCTTTCGCCATTGGCATATTGCACCAGTATGATACCTGACGTTGACAGCCTTCCGTTACTCCTATGTCATGTTTGGATATATGTAAACCGTTTTTTTTGGTTTACATTGCCGTGCCCTTATGCTACGCCTGCGCCACTTTGTGAATCGCTACATGCCTTCATTTGCATGGTGCAACACCGCACATGGGGTGTTTAACATACCTACGCCGGAGGCGGCGCAACTCAGGCACACGCCGGTAGTGCACGTGGAATTGGATCGTACCTGAATTGCTCGGCGGCCATGTCTGGCGTTGTGGCGCCTACGCCATGCGTGCGCCTGGCGCAAGGTTCATGAATCCCGGGGTATATCCTTCTAAATCTAATCTATTAAATATTCCTAATATAAATAAAGAATGTTTTCACATAAATGCATTCATTTCAAAACAAACATATATGAAAAATAATAAACAAAAATAATAAAAAATAATAAAAAATAAGTAAAAATAAATAAAACATATGTATGTTACACTACATTAGCAGTGGTGAAAAAATCCATTGGTAATATATTATTAAATTATTTAATAAATATTTAATAAATCAGTCATACAATAATGTTAATATATAACTAATTGATATATAAAACAATATTACCTTTAAAATCTCATTACCGTAACGGTTTACCTTTTAAAACTGGCTTGATGGATACCCTATCATTCAACCCTGGAGAATAGTGGTGATTGCACTTTAAATGTAGGAACACGCTCATTTTATTAATTGAAAGTGGAAATGATGTCATTGCTTTGTAAAGTATTTAAAGGCATTATTTTTAATTAATTTTGTGCTGGCCTGATGAAGCCTTAAATGGTGAAAGCGCTTGCCTCTATAATAAATACTTCGTTCATATGATGGTTGCCTGGAGGTTACTCATTGAAAACTGAAGATTTTTTATGCGTTTGAAATTGGTATAGATTGTTTATACAAACGCTAATTGTGACTTTAACCGCTTTTTTGGAGCATATCATTCTGCCATTTCCAGTTTTTGTTTTATGTTTTTTTCAAATGTATAAAGGTACCTTGGATTCAGTAGCGCTCGTTTCAGTTTTATTTCAGAGGAGATTGCTTTATGGTCAGAGCTAATAAGTGATGAAGGGATGATGCAAGATGCTCCCATATTAGTAAGAACAGGATCCAAGATGTTATTCCCCCAGTGGATACTCTGACTAATTGTTCCAGGACATTTGTATTGATAAAATCCGGGAATGTCTGTGCTTGTGCATTAGTAGTGGTGTAGGTTTCAGTCTTTAGCTGGGTAATTTACATCACCTAGGAAAATGGTATTGTGTTTAATACTGACTAGTTCCCGTAGATGGTTGTTGTGGCTTTCTTGTGTCATAGAGGGAATTCTATAGCTAGCTAATATATGGTATGGGACCCTTCGATGATTATTTGTATTTTGTTATGGGCATGGGACTTCTTATGTTTGGGGCTATGTTTATGGTTTTGCACCACCAAAGGTGCTTCCTGATTTGCACCACGATTCCCATTCAGCCTTATTTAACATAATTCCATTCATAACCAGATGATCTAAATTCCTAATCAAAACAGTCTAAATTACCCTTTGAAGATTTGTTTGCAAATATCATTCTGTCTGAAAACACTGTTGCAAGCTACACATGGAGGTGGCAGATTAGGAACTTGTATGGCAAAATAAAAGTGAATGGATGGCACATATTTTGTGCATAGAAAGTATGTGTGCACAGGAAGAGTCATTAGTAGGGCAATTGTGGTTACGGCAATGGGTAACTTATGAAAAATGGTGCACAAGACTGGTGAATAGGTGTAGACTAAATGGTTACATAAAAGAATACTGGGGTTATAAATTATGCTGGTAAAGGCTGAAAGCTGACATGCAATAAGACATATAGTGTATGACAATGGTGTATACTGGTTTGAAATAAATTGGAGAAAGTAGTAGAGAAGTGGGTAGTGTTATAATGAGGAGAAGGGATTTGGCCTTTGCTTCTACAGAATGTGATAGCAGACACAAGGAATTATTAAGATGCCAACTAATAAAATTGTTCCATTAGTTGAAATAAGGTAAATGATTTATTTATTATTTATGTTATGGTAAAAAGAATGTTTTGCTGGGTTGAGGCCCATTTTTGGCAGAGGTCTAGGGAGAGAAGTACCACAGAAATGTGTATAATAATAGTGATGTGATAGTTCAGAGTAAAGGTGGTGAAGGAAAAGAAGTGCTATTATACAAATGCAGTTCATTACTGACTAGTAGGATGGAAATAATGGATGAAGATCAGGTTGATGATAGTACTTTAATGAAGAGAGAAGGAATTATTAAATTGTGTAGTGTTTACATAGATGATGACTAGGTGTTCAGGAGATGTCAATGTGAAGACTGATAACTGGACAGTCAAGAAAACATTTGTTTTTAAGTGCTGGTAGAGTTTGCAGAGGTTATAAGGAATAAAAAT
Organism: Protopterus annectens; assembly: GCF_019279795.1. NCBI lineage: Eukaryota > Metazoa > Chordata > Ceratodontiformes > Protopteridae > Protopterus > Protopterus annectens. The sequence goes on along the minus strand of NC_056740.1, from coordinate 439,935,141 downwards.
AAGAAGTGGTTCTGTAGTACACGAGGTAGTGTGGGAAAAGAAGAGTTGGGGGGCTATGAAAGAAATGTGTTTTGCTAGGAATGATAACTAACATGGAATTTTATTTAATTTAAAAAATAAATGAATGTCAATAGGTAAGAATGTTTGTGTGCATTTATGTGACAGAGTATCATAATGAAAAACATTGAGGTAGAGATTATGACATGGTTTAGAAATTTAATAAGGCTTTTAAGGATAGATTTGTCAGTATAAACCATTCTCATTTACTTCCAGTGGTCAAAACCGAGAATGAGGTAAATGAAAATATTCATAACATTTAAAGGTTGCCATGCATGGAAGTATGAGAAACAACACGTCGGATATTTTAAATATTTTTTCCTGGGAGATACGACAGAGTTGATTAGTAGAGGTGACCAGCATACTAAGAAAAAAGGAATGAAGTCCTTAAAGAAGGACTGATAATATTTTCTTTTGATAATTTATGACTGAAAAAAAGACAAAAAAGGACAAAATGCTGCAAGTTATTTAGAAATGTGTATGATAGAAATTAGAATAGATGATATGAAGGTACCATAGGGGAAAGATAATGCTACAGATGGGTGTTTTTAATGAAAAAAAAGAGAAGTTGGGTATTAGGATATTAGTGCTGCGATTGCTGGGATTCATTTATTAAAGGCATAATATAAAGAGCAAAGGGAAGTTTGATTCTGGATGAAGTTGCAGACAGATCAGCAGATTAATTAACAATAAGGATAAAGTGCTTGGGAACAGATGCATATGTCCACATTTGATTACACATACTAGAGTGACAGATTAAGACAAAAAGGTGTGTTGATGATTGAAATAATGATATTGGCCAAGATGTGCAAGAATATTTGAAAACATTAAAATTTTCTGAGGTGCTGTCTTGTCCAAAAATGAGCAGATGATGAAAAAAAAAGATTTAAGTACCTCTGTGTATAATGTATAATATTTGAGTAAATAAAATAATTTGTTTTCTATGTAATTGTGGGAGTATATGGGAAGAAAATTATTATTTGAGTAAAACAGCAGAGGATGATAATTTTAAAAGCTGCAATTAAAAGTATAACTTTGTTAATACAGTGCTGCATATCAACTAATAAGGAATGAGGAAGGTATATAAGTAATAGCAGTGCACAAAAGTGGTTATGACTTTGAGATATAGAGGTGAGGTAGGAGGAATAGTATGAATACCAATTATGTTGATAGGGGGAGAAAGTAAGAGTGGCCATAACTTTCATCATATTTCAACCTATCATAGTTTGGATTGATGGAATGCTGCACAATATTTCCCATCATTTCCCAATAATATTATTAATTTGGTGCAACATTCTTAAGAGTAAAGGAGCTTTACTGCCAACTTAAAGTTTCATTTAGCTGATGCTCTTTATTTAAGAACAGCATGTTCAAACAGCAGAAGCCATTCCATATATAAAGAAACCTTAAGACTGTGACTGTGGTGTTGTGGCTGAAAAAGGGTCCCTCATCAATATGATCATCTTTATCTTCACAGATCCCTTATGGAGGCCCAGTAATAGAAATTATAATACAATCCTCTTTATCTTCACAGATCACTTATGGGGGCCCAGTAATACATATTGTAACATGATTAACTTTACCTTCACAGATCCCTTATGGAGGCCCAGTAATAGAAATTGTAATATGATCACCTTTACCTTCACAGATCCCTTATGGGGGCCCAGTAATAGATATTGTAATATGATCCCTTTTATCTTCACAGATCCCTTATGGAGGCCCAGTAATATATATTGTAACATGATCACCTTTATCTTCACAGATCCCTTATGGAGGCCCAGTAATAGATATTGTAATACAACCCCATTTATCTTCACAGATCCCTTAACGATAATGGGGATCATGTTACAATATCCATTACTGGGCCCCCATAAGGGATCTGTGAAGATAAAGGGGATCGTATTACAATATCTATTACTGGGCCCCCATAAAGGATATGTGAAGATAAAGGTGATCATAAGGGTTGGGAGGGTGGCCTAATGGTTCAGGTGTTTACTTTACAAACACAAGGTGCAGTGTTTGAGTCTCACAAGGGATAATTGGCTAGGCTTAAAATGGCTCACAATGGTAGTTAGCCTAGTACTAATCTATGAACCTATCAATCTATATGATCCCTTTATCTTCACATATCCCTTATGGAGGCCCAGTAATCACTATTGTAATATGATTACCTTTATCTTCACAGATCCCTTACAGAGGCCCAGTAATCGATGTTGTAACATGATCCCCTTTATCTTCACATATCCCCTATGGGGGCCCAGTAATCGCTATTGTAATATGATCACCTTTATCTTCACAGATCCCATATGGAGGCCCAGTAATAGATATTGTAACATGATCCCCTTTATCTTTACATATTTTTTATGGAGACCCAGTAATCAATATTGTAGTATGATCACCTTTACCTTTACATATCCCTTATGGAGGCACAGTAACAGATATTGTAATACAATCTGCTTTATCTTCACATATTCCTTATGGAGGCTCAGTAATAGACATTATAACACGATCATCTTTATCTTCACATATCCCTTATGGGGGCCCAGTAATAGATATTGTAATATGATCCCTTTATCTTCACAGATCCCTTATGGGGGCCCAGTAATAGATATTGTAACATGATCACCTTTATCTTCACAGATCCCTTATGGAGGCCCAGTAATTGATATTGTAATATGATCCCCTTTATCTTCACAGATCCCTTATGGGGGCCCATTAATAGATATTGTAACTTGATTCCCTTTATCTTCACATATCCCTTATGAAGGCCCAGTAATAGATATTGTAATACAACCCCATTTATCTTCACAGATCCCTTAAGGATAAAAGGGATCATGTTACAATATCCATTACTGGGCCTCCATAAGGGATCTGTGAAGATAAAAGGGATTGTATTACAATATCTATTACTGGGCCCCCATAAGGGATATGTGAAGATAATGGTGATTGTAAGGGTTGGGTGGGTGGCCTAATGGTTCAAGTGTTTACATTACAAACACAAGGTGCAGCGTTTGAGTCTCACAAGGGATAATTGGCTAGGCTTAAAATGGCTCACAATGGTAGTTAGCCTGGAACTAATCTATGAACCTATCAATCTATATGATCCCTTTATCTTCACATATCCCTTATGGAGGCCCAGTAATCACTATTGTAATATGATTACCTTTATCTTCACAGATTCCTTATAGAGGTCCAGTAATCATTGTTGTAACATGATCCCCTTTATATTCACATATCCCCTATGGGGGCCCAGTAATCGCTATTGTAATATGATCATCTTTATCTTCACAGATCCCTTATGGAGGCCCAGTAACAGATATTGTAACATGATCCCCTTTATCTTTACATATTCCTTATGGTGGCCCATTAATCAATATTGTAATATGATCACCTTTACCTTTACATATCCCTTATGGAGGTGCAGTAACAGATATTGTAATACAACCCCCTTTATCTTCACATATTCCTTATGCAGGCCCAGTAATAGACATTATAACACAATCATCTTTATCTTCACTTATCCCTTATGGGGGCCCAGTAATATATATTGTAATACAATCCCCTTTATCTTCACAGATCCCTTATAGGGGCCCAGTAATAGATACTATAACATGATCACCTTTATCTTCACAGATCCCTTATGTGGGTCCAGTAATAGATATTGTAACATGATCTCCTTTATCTTCAGATATACCTTATGGAGGCCCAGTAATAGATATTGTAACATGATCATCTTTATCTTCACAGATCCCTTTTGGGGGCCCAGTAATAGATATTGCAATATGATCACCTGTATCTTCACATATCCCTTATGGGGGCCCAGTAATAGATATTGTAACACAATTCCCTTTATCTTTGCAGATCCCTTATGGAGACCCAGTAATAGATATTGTAACATGATCACTTTTAACTTTACATATCCCTTATGGGGGCCCAGTAATAGATATTGTAACATGATCACCTTTATCTTCACAGATCCCTTATGGAGGCCCAGCAATAGATATTGCAACATGATCCCCTTTATCTTCACATATACCTTATGGGGGCCCAGTAATAGATATCGTAACATGATCACCTATATTTTCACATATCTCTTATGGGGGGCCAGTAATAGATATTGTAATACAATCCCCTTTATCTTCACATATACCTTATGGAGGCCCAGTAATAGATATTGTATTTTATGTGCTTAGTCTATCTCAGTCATATCCTTGCATGTGTCCCTAAATGGTCCTCCAGAATTTCCCCATATTAGACTATGGTAAAATGTAGCCTGGTGTCTGTAGCACCTTGCAGCAACACACAACACCTTTCCATGGAAGGTATCCAAAAGGTCACAACCAGTAAGCAAAAGAATCAAGAAAACACTTCATAAGGAAAATATTTACACTAACATTCTACAAAATGTGGGAAACTGCATTTCATTATCTCTCCCATTAATTTACAGTCAAGGACTAGTACATCTGTCCTTCCCATTTATAAACATAGACTGGAGGAAGACATACATGAAATTCCTGACCACCATAACCAAATAAGAAAGTATTAAAAAGCTATATAAGCTATTATAAAAGATTATAGCTTTTGCTACAGCTCTTTCAGATTTAAAATTTAAAATTCAACATTTTAAGTTTCTCTCTTCAGATACTTCTCTGTACCTCTCTGTTAAAGTGAGAATAGTGTGGACAGGATGTTACATCTCCAAATTCCCACTCGCAGGCAAATCTTCTAAATTCTTGACTTTGTTCTCATTTTGCCTTATGATTTGGATAACATTTTATTTTGCACACATAATTTCAATCAGTTAATTCTTTATGAACTGATAATTTCATTTGCTCTACATACTTTTGCAGATTTTAATAAACTTGGGTTTCTTTTTCCTAATAGCCTGCTCCTTGTTTCATTGCTTTTATACCACAGACTTTTCTACCACTTATTAGTAAATTATGCAGTTTACCAAATTTACACTCATAGGTTCATATGAGGTTACTAGGATATTGGCCCTAGAGCCATTATAAGCCTAGCCATGTTATACCCTTGTTCCCTTATTGACCAAGTTTTATGGTCTATATTTGCAGAGTGAGTCTATGATCATCACCAACTGTCCTTATCCAAGAGGGACATAGGTGACACCCTGTGTGTAAATTTATAGACCCCCATCCAGTTGTCTAAGTTATGCTTAAATAGGGTCATTGAGGAACCCTGTTTTACATGAGTTGGGAGTTTTTTCCAGAGGAGTGGCAATCTCTGTGAGGCATATCTGTCTCTCCAGCATGTCCTGTTAATGTTGCAGACTTGGTTAAGATCCCTAGAGTGAGTGAATCTTGTCCTATTTGACATGCAGATGTGCAACATTTCCATTAAGACAGAGTCCAAGACCACTCTGTAGGACAGACACAAGTCACCTCTCGGCAGCCTACAACATACAGTGTACAACATCAGAGCCTTCAGTCTGCCCATGTAGGTCATGTGTTGAAGGCCCTGAATTTTAATGGGGTGAGAAACCTCTGAGGTCTCTACAGCTGCTGCTGCAGGTGTCTGGTGAGGTACATACAGAAGGGAGTGTTGTACTTTATTAGTGATCTGATGAGGGATGAGTACAGGGGAGTTTTAACACCTTAGCTCTGGATGTGATGTCCTTACTTATGAGATGTTCAACATAGAAGGCCTCTCTTACCACTGGGCCACATGATGATTGAAGTTAAGGTTGCTACCAACCTCTGTTCCCAAATCTCTCATCACAGAGTTTGAGCTAAGGGGGGTACTGTTAATATTATAATTTGCAGGGACTTCCCTTTTGCCAAAAGAAATGATAGCACATTCTTTTGCATTTAGTTTGTCCATGGCTTTAGCACCAATCATTTGTCTCTGTAAGTCCTTTTTGTAGTATGTCAACATTACTGGGGGACTCAATGATTTACCCAGTTTGCAGTCATCTGCAAACTTCGTAAGCTACAGGCCATCTATTTCCACTTGGACTTCTGATAAATCGAATACAAACTAAACTGATTTGGAACACAAGTGCTTAAGCCAGAATAAAGATACTTAGAACAAGAGGCACACTGAGTCTTCAACCAGCAATTCCCAGCTCAGAAGGAAAGAGGCTGCCCTCTCCTCCCACAAGAGTGTAGACCAAAACCTTGTTAACTCATTACATCTGAATGATGCCTCCAAGTGCATATGTAGTTAATTCCTACTGATGCCTCTAGGCATCAAATATTGCTTGTTCATATTTTGCATGAAAAATTCCAAAACCATGCTATGTACAAGATTTTAAAATATTTTGTCTTAAAGCTTACACAGTGGCAAACTCAACTGCATTAATATTTGACCTATGTCTAGTGCAGGTAAATAGATAGATATTAATTTTTGCTTTTATAATAGTAAGTTATATAGATATAATTTTCAATTGTTTCTTAACATCTCAAAAACCAAGTAACACAGACAGAACTCCTCCGATTCATATGAAAGCTCACAGCTAGATGAATGCAATGCTTCTGACAGTATGTAAGTAACATGAGTGGTTGCTGAGATATTGTAAGTTGTTTACAAAATATTACAAATGCAGTAGTCACTGTGTTTAATGTGACTTATAAAATTTGGTTTAAGACTTAGAACCTAAATAATACTACCACTATAAAGATAGTTTGTGCTAAAGGGTTTGCCATTTATACTTCTTTCATAACCCCTATGGTTCCAGAGATATGAACATTTGTTTGAAATGTGAGGACATAATTTGATTCTGTCAAAGCTTAGGCTCTGGCCATTGGAGGTTACAGTGCAAACTTCCTGAGTTCCATTGGACTGATTAAGGAAGCCAAGCACTTAAACCAGAACTGAGACACTTATAGAATAACAGATACAATAAGCCTTCAACTAGCAGCTCCCATTGTGAAAGGATGTAAGGTACTTCTCCTGCCGCAAGAGTGTAGTCTGCAAATCTTCTTAATGTAAAACAACTGTCCTGAAGCCCAAGTGCTTAAACCAAAACTAAGAAGCATACAATAACAGTTTCAATTTAATCAAGCTACTAACAAACAATAATAAATGCAGCAGAATAAATGAAATGTATCCCTTTTAAGAACAAGCAGCAAAAACAAAATAAAGAAAAAAGTAAGAAGAGACACAAATACAGTAAAATCAGCTGAATGAAGTGCAATTTTTAAAAGTTAAGTGGGAAGGGAGGAAACAGAAGATAATTCAAGGTTAAGAAACTAAGGGGGTGGGCCTTCCCAACTGATCTCTCTATACTCAGTAGAATGAGCTGATGAGATAGGACTGGGAGGAATGTCTGAAATCAGATTTATAGTAGGGGCGGGCAACTCAAAAGCCACCAAATTTAAGAATACAACAACATTTGGGCTGGTGGGTGGAAAAAATAAAATGCAAACAGAGATCAATAATGTTCAGGTAGAGTACAGCAAACAAGCCAAACAAGCACTTCAGCTAAATAGAGATGCCTCCGAATAATTCAAGCTAAATGAGGAATGCTATTTCTCAGCTCCTCCCACTAATTAGTTCATGTTATTCATTGTCTGCAAAGGAATTCTTTGCTAACTTTTCTAACCGAGTCTAGCCAAGACTTCTTAAAACTCTAACAGAACAGAAAACTTAAAACAAAACAAATGTAATATAAAAAAATAGAAGTAATTGAACCTTAAATGAAAAACTTCAATTCAAAATAAAATGCAGAGATCAGCAATATTTAGGCAGAGTACAGCAAGCAAGCCAGACAGACAGCAGCTAAATATAGATGTCAGCAAATACTTCGAGCTCTGTTCTTCAGTTAAGTGTGTCAGAAGCATGTATAATGTCAGTAAGATAGTGTTTCTTTAGAAAGGTAAAATTTAAATATATTTATGGCCTTTCCCAGGCACAGGCTTATTGACTCCTAGATTCCAAGTTTCTAGTTTTCTGCCAAATTTCCTTTTATTAAAAGTCATATACATACAAAGAATGTCAGCTATATACATGGGAATTCCATTGACAAAGCTGTATTATTGCTGCATTACAGGTTTTGGTTCTCCAGTTTGCTTCTCAGCTGGAGTGCCTTTTGTATGGAATCTACACATCCTTCCTGTTTCCAAATAGGTTTTACTGGAATCTCTAGTTTTCTTTTACATTCCATAGATCTACAGTAGGTGAACTGGAAGCCTCCCAGATTGGCTGTATGTATATCTGCTATGTGCTATGTCTAAGTAAGTGTGTGTGTGTGTGTGTGTGTGTGTGTGTGTGTGTGTGCGTGTATGCGCATGTGCGCGTGTGCGTGTGTGTGCGTGTGTACGTGTGTGCATGTGTGTGTGTTTGTGTGTGTGTGTGTGTGTGTGTGTGTGTGTGTGTGTGAGAGCTGTGGGGGCAAGTCATTCATGATTAGTTTCACTACCTTTCACCTTCTGAGTGCTGCAATAAGATCCAGCTTTCCCATAAAAACTATTAATATAAACTTGGGAAAATGTTTTTAATACTAAAATGCCCAGTACCAGCTCCCCATGAAAGATATGAATATGAATATGAAATTGGTAAAAGTGTTTAAAAACTAAAATCCGTACTATTACTTGTACCCCCCATAAAATATGAGTACAACATTGGTAAAAATATTTTTTAATTCTAAATAGGCCAACTAGAAAGTTAGATTTTAGGTTAAATATTTTCATATATACTTTTGTATCCTAAAATTGATATCAGCACTGTCACATGTAAAATTATTAATATCATGAATGCTGAATATTTAGTTTTTCATGTTTGTACTCAATTTGCCAAAAAGATGAGGTCATACCCCAAAACTAATCAAATCAAACAAATAAATAAATAAATGAACCTGAATTCAATGAAGTTATCAGAGGATGGAAAACTTCCAAACATATTACCTCTTAAAAGCTAATACATTTAATCACTTTGCAAATATATATGTTTCTGTTCTGGCAGGTACTTTTTAACCAAAAGCCCAATTTATTAGCTAAGAAAAAGTATATAGTAGAATTAAACAACCTGCTTTTAAGGTAACTAAATACAATATGTCACTCATATGTGTCAACTATCCCTGAGTTGCAGGGATGTCCTTACTTTTGGCTCAAAACTTTGCTCCTTCCATTTTAACCCCCCCCCCCCCAAAAAAAAAAAGAAATGGTGATTATGGAAGAAAATAAGGTAAAGTATATTTAATAAATAATGACAGTCATAGGAGTTATAGACTTCTTTTACTTCAGAAACTACATGTAAATTGTCTGTTGTCCCTAATTTTATTTGGATTTGTCCCTGATTTGGGAACTAAGACACTGAGAGCTATGCTATCATTCTATCTAAACACCACATGAATGTCATAGAGTAAAGTTCGTTATGTACTAGGACCAAATATGACACAGTATGAAAAGAACAATGCAATGAAGATACAAGCACACATTGTGTAACAAATTTGAGAAGTGGCATAAACACATCATAAAACTAAACTCCAAAAAAGGAGTAGTAACCACATAAACTAATGGAGCTACATTTCTAGTGTATTCTGTATACACGGCATGCCTAATATCTAACACCATACTGAACGCTTCAAAGTTGAAACTGTATGAAGAATTATACAGCAGTATATGTACTTACTCTAAACCTTCCTTTTCAGTCAAGATTTGAAGCAATTACCCAGCTTATTAAACCAAGGTATAAAGGGCGGCCACGGTGGTGCAGTGGTTAGCATTGCCGCCTCACAGCAAGAGGTTCTCCGGTTCAATCCTCGGCTAGGGTGCCTTCTGTGCGGAGTCTGCATGTCCTCCCTGTGGTCGCGTGGGTTTCCTCCGGGTGCTCCGGTTTCCTCCCACATCCCAAAGACATGCTGCAGGTGGATTGGACACTCTAAATTGGCCCTAGGTGTGCGTGTGAGTGTGCCTTCTGTGGAAGGTTGGGCGCCAGGCTGGCAACTCGACACCATAAAACTCCACTGCCATTCAATGTGCGGACAGGTGATCCGCTGTGGTGACCCCTAACTGGGATAAAGCCAAAAGAAGAAGATTAAACCAAGGTATAAAATAAATGAACCACTAGCCTGTGAAATTTATTAAAAAATAAATAAATATCGATGCTAAGACAGCAACTCTTTTGGATCTAACCCAAAATAAAAAAAAAAATCTTACCTAGCTGTATCCCTTGAGAGTGAACCTCCTAAAACTAAAATATTATAGTATAGTATAGTATAGTATAGTATAGTATATTATTCTTACATGGCAGGGATAATCTGCACATCTAATATTCGGTACAAGCTTATCCAAAAGTCCCCTGACATAAGCACAAGTTCACACCATATGAAGATGATCCAAATCAGAAGCCCTATATTTTCAACAAGCATCTTATGTACCCCGGTTTCTCACTTTGAAAACTTTAGGGTTCAGTTACCACATATGCAGCAGATGCAAAAAATAAAATGCACTTGTAAAGAGAAATCTCTTATTGTAGAGCCATCAAAAAATTCTTCCAGACCTGAGCAAAGAAAATGGGTTGAAGCAAGTTGGTCCACTTCAGTCAATACCTGTTTAAAGGATCATAACCATTACTGAACCATTCTAAATGAAGCATTTTAAGCTTAAGGCGACATCTGTGTGAATTATAGAGGTACTTCACTTATGTATTTCTGATGACCAATGCACTAAGATTATATGTTCATGTGAAGGTACTTTGTTAGTAGATTTTTCAGCTGAAAGTACTGCCACCAGTGTACATTATAATTAGCAGGTTATTTGCCCTGAATATCCGTCAGAGACAACATGACATTACATGATTGATATCAAACATCAGAAGGAGTTTCATCTACTAATGAAGAGATGAAAAGTCAGCAAGCAAAGGAGAGTAGTAGTGCTGAAATTTAATTCATCCTGAAGTCTTGTTGAGTACCTTTGCGAGGTGGACCCTATTTTTCACAAAATCTCACCAAGGCGACACTGATATACAGACTGTTTATATAGCATATATCATGGACAGAAGTAAATCAAAAATAAAAAAAAAATAGCTGGGCGCACAAGACACAGGATAAAAAAGTCCCCAATCCTGGTAGGTGCACTGGTGCCAGGACTGGAAAACATGACAGTGTAGAATCCTCAAAATACAGAAACATTCCTACAATGGGGTCAGGCCAGGCTCAGAGGGAGGATGGCCCCCCCTGTTGTAGAGGGAAGTAGCAGTCCACAAAAATGACAAAACTTGATTGGTCAAAGAAGAGCCATAAAGACGATAGAGTGGACTATTGAGGATAAGAAAGAAATTATGTGTTGTTACCATTATGTAAAAAGCCCAGAATTCCCAGACACAAGATAAACAAAATGATTAAGAGAGAAATTAGAGGAAAGAAAAATACTTCTACAGGAAAAACTGTTAGAAGCTTTAAATAAAAATTTTTGTTCATTAATACAACAGATTTTTGAAAAAACAGTATATAGATCAAGAAATTTTGGGGTCTATATTATAACCGTGAAAGCCCATTTAAGTAAATACGTAAACGTCAACACATATTGCATGAACCATGAATACACCAAATACCCTAAACCGTGAAATTCAAAATTTCGAACCAGAAAAGTTGACCAACCCCACCACTCGCTACATACTGCCCACCCAAACAAAATAAATAAACCACATACATACACTAACCGAAACCCTACTTCTAACCCTACACTAAACGTTACATACATTACTATCTATACACTTTCCTTAACCCGCACCCTAACCCTAAGGTCCGTAACTATCGCACACTTACCTTACAGAGCTATACCGCAGAAGGGCCAACTATGCCGATTCAACATTTTGAATTTCGCGGTTTAGGGTGTTCTGTGTACTCGCAGTTCGCACAATATGTGTCAACGTTTACATATTCGCTTAAACGGGCTATAGCGGTTCTAACATAGACCTGAAATTTGATCTGTTTGGAAAAAGAAGCATCTGAGGAAGTGAGAAAATATAAACAACAAAACCTAGAGATATTTGAAAAATAGAAAAAAGAAATATGGACATGGGAAAGAAAGAGAGATTTAATATGGTGCAATATTTATGCAAAATAGAAAGCCAAGTTAACTAATATAGAGAAGGCAGTCTCAAAGATATTTGAAGAGAAATACAGGCAAACACATCCAGATATGGAAAATTTCACAATAAAAAGATTAATAGCACAAATACGTAATGTAGCAAAGACGATTAGTAAAGCAGAAGTTAAGGAAATAGAAGCTGAAGTTATGGAGTGCCTGCTAAGTGAAGGATTTAATGTAGAAGGTCTAAGACAGACTACATCAAAGTATGATGGAGTGAGCCCCCAGAATAAGGAAAAGCAAGAATATCAGGAGACATGTGAAGAAGAAATATGGACAGGGGAAAGGAAAAGAGATTTAATATGGTGTAATATTTATGCAAAGGAGAAAGCAAAACTAATCAATATAAAAAGAGCAGCACCAAAGATATTTGAAGAAAAATATAGGGAAAGGAATCCGGATATGGAAAACTTTACAATACAAAAATAAGAAGACTAAGAAGAAAAGTAGAAAAAGAGATTAGTAATGGAGAAGTCAAAGAAGTAGAAACTGAGGTTATAGAACAGCTGCAAGGAGAAGGATTCAGTGTAATAAATCAAATACAGAAAGCACCACGACAGGATAGAACAATGGATATCCAAATTAAGGGGAAACCAGTGGAACAGGAAGCAACAGGTCAGGTGCTATATCAAGATATTTTGGAGCCTTCCACAGGAAACCAGTATAAACGTTAATTTGAAGCTAGACAACAAGGAAAGGAACAGGAAACTGTGGAAACTCTGATGCAGTCAGTGTTGAGGAGTGATAGGCCAGTGAGTTCCCATATGACAGCACAACGGATGGCACAGGATGAAATTGAAGAGAATGTGCTGCAAGAAGATGTTGTAGAACTTTCTAAAGAATGCCCATAGGAAATGGAAAACAAGGGATGTGCCCTCAGTATGGAAGAAAAGGAGTTAAGAGAAGAGTTGCTTGATTTAATAGACAAAGACAGATATTTACTTATTTTATTTATTTTATTTTTATTTTACATTTGTTGACCGGGCTAGTCTAACTGGATATATGTCCATTTTCAGTAGATGCCCGGGGAGAAAAGCTTCAAGCATCAGCAGTGACAAAGAATACAATATATAGTAATAGTCAAGTGAATTACAGTACATTGGCTACATTGGTCAGAACAAAATTGTACTGAGTCATTTAGTAGGTTTAAGTTAAGATCAAATACAGAGAGAAAAACAAAATATATATATATATTTTCGTACTATGAAGGAAATTGTAAATTACAGAATAGGCGGCATAGAATAGCAGAGAAGAGAAGTATAGAGATAGCAAGAAGGGGAATGAGATATCAGTCAGCGTTAGAGCAGGGACAAAGCCAGTGAGATTTAAGATGTTCTTTAAGATGTTTTTTAAATAGAAGAGTGGAAGCAAGGATGGAAAGTTCAGTAGGAAGCTGGTTCCAGTTTTGACCTACTGTGTTGGAGAAAAGTGAGTCCCCAGCTTTGTTTTTTGACTTAATAGTGGAAACTAGGAGCTTATTAGCTGAGCGTAGTGTTGCAAGATTTTTGTAGGGTGTAATCAGATTAGTGAGGATAGGGATATTGTTAGAGTGGTAAAGGATCTTTTGGGTGATAAGTTGTTGACAAAGTAATTGGTTTTACAATTCTAGCCATCCCAGCTGTTTGAGGTTGAGACAGTGGTGAGTTCTAAAAGGGGTGCCAGTGGCAAATCTGGCTATGTTATTATAACTGGTGGAAAGTTTGGTGAGGTTGTTTTTAGATAGATTGGTATATATAGCAAAAGCATAGAACAGGGTAGAGATAAGGTGGGTCTGGGCAATAGTCATTCTGGCTGAAGGGGTAAGGAAGGGTTTGATTCTGTAAAGGGTGCCTAGTTTTTTGTTGACAGACTTTATTGTAGAATTAATGTGGTCATCATAGCTAAGGTTGTTATCAAGTGTTACTCCTAGTAGACGGGTTGTAGTGTCTGGGGATATGTTAGTTGCATTGTTTGAGGTTATTGTGAAGTACAGTTGAGGTGATTTTTGAGTCGGAGCAAAGAGCAATAATTTTGTTTTTTTGGGGTTCAGGAGGAAGCAGTGTTGCATGAACCAATTTTCAACACTGTTGAATACGGTTTGGGTGAGGGACTGGAGAGAGGCTATGGTCCTGGCTGAACAAATTAAAGTAGAGTCATCTGCATATTGTATGCAGGTGGCCTGAGGAATTTTGGTATGTAGATCATTAATAAACAATGAAAAGAGTAGAGGTCCTAAGATAGAGCCTTGGGGTACTCCAATATTCACTGGGAAGGATGTAGAATGATTACTATCCCAAAGTACTACTTGCTGTCGGTTTTCAAGACAGGACTTAAACCATTGTAATGCTTGTGGATCAAGTGATTGGACTTTTAGTATGTCTATAAGTATGTTATGGTTCACCATATCCAAGGCTTTTGAAAGGTCAGTAAATAGTGCATAGGAAAATGTGTTATTGTTACGATTTTTGTTTATGGAGTCAGAAAAGAATAGCAGGGTAGTGGTTGTGCTATGGAATGGCCTGAAGCCATGTTGGCAGTTGGCAAGTAGATTATATTGGAGAAGGTGGTTAAGTAGTTGTCTGTGAATGCATTTTTCCATTATCTTAGCTATTGGAGAGAGTAAGGCAATAGGCCGAAAGTTGGAGAGCTCGGTAGATGACCCACCTTTATGTAGAGGGATGATGTGGGATACTTTCCATATGGCAGGGATTTTGCTTTCTAAAATAGTTCTATTTATAAGGATGGAGATTGAATAGGCAATGGCTTTTGCTGAAATTTGCAGGTATTCAGCTGGCAGACAGTCAGCAGAAGGGGTGCAAGGTTTTAATTTTTGAAGGAGGTTGCAGATGAGGGATGTAGGTACAGGTTGTATTTGAAAGGTAGGAGAAGGAGTCTTAGTGGTATTTAATGGGGAAGTGGTAATAGGTGGTAGAGTATTGGCTAGGGTTTGAATGGTTTCAGTAAAGTAGTTATTAAAGGCATCAGGAATCTGGTTGGAGTTATTATGGTTGAATCCTGCAGGGACAGGAGTTATAGAGTGCCCTGGCTGAAGAAGTTTGTTTATGGCTGACCAGAATGTTTGTGGTTTTTGTTGATGGGTTTGTTGGAGGTGAAGGTAATAGTATGTTTTGTCTCTAAGAATATCTTTCTTGGTGGCATCTCTTAACTGTTTAAAGTAAAGGTGATCTGATGGACATTTGGAGGCTCTCCATTTAGCCCAGATTTTATTTCTAAGGAGGATCTTTTTCCTAGTTTGTTTCATGAGCCACGGGGCAATTTTGGCTCTTATTTGGGAAGAGCGATAGGGGGCGTGGTAATCTAGGATTTGAAGAAATTTAGTGTTAAAGTAGGTCACTGCTTCATCAAGTTGAAGATGAGACATTGGTGACCAGTCACATGCTTTCAGTTCATTTAGGAAGCTGTCTGGATTAAAACATTTTTTGAAGCGGGAGGTTTTAAAATTATTAGTAGTTGGGATATGGACTCTTTGTTTAATAATGTAGGTTAGCATATGGTCACTGATATATCAAGATCAATGAGAGAAATAGACTGCAGAAGGTTAATAAAACCCCAAAATTCAGAAGCTTGATAAAACAAATGAACACAGTAATTAGGACTGTCCATAGAGATACATGCCATATATAACAGAAGTAAACAGAATATTACTGTGCTGCTAAATTAATAACTGATAAAGTTCTACCACAGGAACACAGGGTAGCAAGGGAAAGGAAGGGGCGAAAGCGAATCATCATGGAAATATCAAATAGAGAAAACTATAAAGCAGCTAACACAAGAAGTGTCATTGTTAGAAGATTATAGAAGAGGGAATAGATCAACAAAAATATTAAGAAAGATAGATGTGGTAAAAGCAATGTGCAGTAATAGAACAGACCAGGATCTATTATGCACTATTGGAGATAACAAACTAAAAATTTCAAAACAGGCAGAAAGACTTAGAAAATACGAAGATAAATATAAGAGAAAAACACAAAATAAGCAATTTATTGATGACCCAAAAAAAGTTTTATAGAGAATTGGAAAATAAGGTAAAAGGAATTGAAAGACTGCCAAAAAAAGAGGAAATATATACATTTTGGAGAAGTATTTATGAAGATTGTGTGGAACATAACAAAGATGCTAAATGGATAGAAGAAGTAAAAGAAAGAATAAGAAGTTTAAAGGTACAGGATATGAAATGAGATAAAGTAACAGCTAGAGAGATTGAAACAAAGTTAAGAAAAGCCTCTAACTGGAAAACCCCAGACCCGGATGCAGTACCTAACTTTTGGCTTAAAGTGTTAACTTCTTTGCATGAGGATTTAGCCATGAGTAAGAACTATTTATATGCGCACCCCAAACACACACCGCACAGGTTAACAACAGGAAAACAATGCTCTAACTTAAGAGTGAACCTGCAAGCTACCCTAAAAATTATAGACCAATAACTTGTCTTCCAATGACATATAAACTATACACAGGAATTGACGTGGTAAGAGTTTAGTCATTTAGAAGAAAACTCAATTATGTCAGTAGAACAAAAGGTTATTAAAAGAAAGTCATATGGAACAAAGGATCATTTGTTGTTAAACAAAGTTATAGTGGAGAACTGTATGAAGGAGAAGAATCTAAGTAAGGCATGAATCGACATCAAAAAAGCATTTGATAGTATCCCACATTCATGGAATAAAGAGTGCTTAAAAATATATAACATCCTATACTGATTGACTACATTACAGTAACCATGAAACAGTGGCAGACCACTTTGCAATTAAGCCATGATAAAGGACAGATTATTATCCCAGGGATAAAAAATTCAAAGGGGGATATTCCAGGGTGACTATCTGTCACTGTTGCTATTCTGCCTTGCCATAAATCCATTAAGCTGTTTACTTAACAGCTTAGGCCATGTCTACAATTTGGCTTCTAGAAAACAACCAAAGTCTAATGACTTCTCATCTTCTCTTTGTCGATGATTTAAAACCGTATAGCTCATCAGATGAGGAACGGAAAGCACAGCTGCAGGTTGTCAAAACTTTTTCAGATGATATTGGAATGTCATTTGGTCTTGATAAATGTGCAAATGCAGCCTTTAAAAAGGGAAAACTGCAGCACCAGGAAAACATCAGTTTGGGACAAGAATGTGATATAAAAGAACTTGAGCAAGAGGGAGTGTATAAATACTTGGGAACTGATGAACGATCAGCAATAAAACATGAAAAAATGCAAATAAAAATCAGTAAGGAGTACTTTAGAAGACTTAAATTAATCCTGAAAACAGCATTGACATCTAGGAACAAGATCCAAGATCCAAGCCATAAATCAATTTGCTCTTCCTGTCTTAACTTATAGTTTTGTAGTGATTGACTGGCCCCAAAAAGGGTTGTATAGATTGGATATTAAAACAAGAAGGATGCTTCATGCTTACCAAATGATTTATAAAAATCAGTGTATACCAAGATTATATATTCACCATTCCAAATTAGGGATGGGCCTCCTTGAAATTGATTGCATGTATAGATCTGCAATCATGGGACTCCACACATATCTACTGACCTCACAAGATCCAAATGTGGTGAAAGTTTTGAAACATGAGGAGAATAAATCTAAGATGACATCTCTGCTTAATTTAGCAGAAGCATATCGATGTCAAGCAGGAATGGAAATCAAACCAGAAGTAGATAAAAACTAGGCAGCAACTGAATGTGCTAAAAAACAAAAGAAAGAATATAAGGTGAAGGACCAGATGAGAAGGCAAGAAATGTGGAAAAAAACATAAATATAGTTGCAAGTATAGAAAATTTCTGGAAGAGCCTCATGTTGATCAAGAACAAATGCAGGAATGGTTAAGGAGAGGTGAATTCACATCAAGAAATGAAAGGTTAATATTGGCAGCCCAAGATAGTGGTCTACATACATGCTGGTTTACAAAGTCCATTGAACATTTGGGAGAAACAGACATATGTAGGTTTTGTAAAACCAAACTGAAAACAGTCACACACCTTGTTGCTGGTTGCGATGCACTAATGGCAGAGGGACTGTATACTGAAAGGCATAATAATGTGGCGAGACTGTTACACTGGAGATTGTGCAAACATTATGGTATCAAAATGGCTGAAAAACACTGGAAACATGAGCCACAAAGAATCCTAGAAAATTATGAAGTTTATATCACATGGATCACCCAATACCAAAAGTTCAAAAGACAGATGCTAGAAAACTGGATATAGTGGTCCAAGAAAAGAAGACAAAAGTAGCACTGATCATTGAAATCACCACACCTAGTAACTACAGTGTCTTGCATATAGAGAGACATAAAGTCATAAAATACCTTGATCTGCAGGCAGAAATGAGAGCCATGTGGAAAAAACATACCCAGACAGTTCTGATAGTAGTAGGAGCAACTGGTTTTATAAAAAAGAATTTACAGACGTATTTAGATATGTTACCCAATTCATGTAACACCATACTTAATGTAGAAGGAGTCATTATTGATCACATTGCGGGTTCTGTGAAGAGCACTTTTGGCTAACATCAAAGAGTGAAACAATACTAATTTCATGAACTTTAATTGTACTTTGACTTAGGAATGGGATCCATTCCCATCATGGTATTAGAAACCCAAAAGACTTGGAGAAATTAAAAATGACAGAAACATAGAATAAACTGCTAGATATCCCAGTGAAAAAGTTTCCTATGTAAGGACTAGGCTGACTACCCTTGTGGGCCACTTCAAGCCTAGCCAATTTTTCTTAAATGTGAAAATCAAACCCTGAGCCTTGTGTCTGTGAGGTACTTAACTATTATGCCAACCACCATGGCCACTCTTCAAAAGATAAATCCATGACTCCTGGGACCCAGATTTTGCAAAAGACTATCCTTTGGAGAACCTGATTGCTGAAGCATGGCATCTACTTTTACAGGATACCATGCAGGTGTGTACACATTGTATACCCTTATGAAATTCCAACCCACTAAGGACTTACCATATTGATGAAAGCTAGGTAAAGCACCACCCTTAATTGTGGGCATTAACTTTTTCCTGCTTATCCTTGGAATTTTGCTTTGCCATACAAAAACTGGAAACCGGATATTACAGTTGTACAATAAAAATACCAAACACATAAGATTTTCACCAATAAATAAGAGTTTAGTCAGGATAAACATTTTTGACTTGCACCTTACTGAAAAAGTACAAATATAGATTGCCCTCTAACCTACCTTCTGAGTAAGTTCATGAGCTATTTGCTTCATGCTAAGATTAATTAGTTTAGGCATATCAAGTGAAAGGTAAATCCTTAATATGCAACTTCTGTGACTTGAGATAGAGAGATAGCTACTTACATCTTTAAAGTATCTTAAGAATGCAAGGATAGTGGGACATTGTTAGACTTATTTAAGATAACACAAAGCTCTAAAGTGTCTGAGAATTCTTTTATAGTGTCCACTACTTATCATATGGAATCACTAGGATTTTGTAGCCAGATGATACAACCATCTGCAAACTATAAAGATAAAAAGTTAGAGAAGTTGGTAATTATAATTTCATTACCTAAATATTTAAAAGATGTTCAGAATAACAAACCTAAACAATAACGGAGATGGTCAGTACTCTTGCGTGGTGCCTCCAGTAACCTCAAAGCTAGAAGATGTACATCCATTTGGGGCTAACAGGACAGTAGGGCTAGTATATAACAATAATCAGGACTGACTGATACAGGGTACCACTAAGAGCCCCCTTGAGCTTTTGAAATGCCGGCTCACAGATTAGCATGCAGGTAACCTTATCTGATATATTTTTCCTGGTAAAGGCCATACGGGAAGTAGATGTTGAACTACAGCACTCTGCTGTCCATAAGAATGGCAGTAACTGTTTCTTGGCAGTAGAGGTGGGCCATGGCTGAATAGCCTCAGCCTTGCCTGGAACTGGCCTAATCTTTCTACCTTCCACTCTGTGACCCAGATAAGATATCTCAGCCATACCCATCTGACACTTATTAGCCATGATACTCAGCCCTGCCCTTTAAAATCTGCCCATCACTTTCCTGACGTGCTGTACCCAGACTTGCTGTAGATGGCAATATCACCCAGATAAATAAGGATATAATTTATTCTCCTGTTAGGATGTGAACTACCAGCCTTTGGAAGGCTGCTGGGGCATTTTTCATACCAATAAACATTTTTGTAAACTCACACAACCCAAATGAGGCCACAGACACTTACCTCCCCCGGTTTCAATTGACAAGAGTACTTGCCAGTAACCCTTGGTCAGGTCAGTATTAGATGCTTAGCCTCACCCATCTGCTCTAAGACCTCATCTCTTCTGGGAATGGGGTAAGCATCTGCTTCTGTGATTCTGGGAGTCCTGGATTACCCCATTTCTAACATGTCCAGCATTTCCTACAGTTTGTCATGAAGTGTTTGTCTAACTCTTTCAGGCACTCAGTATGAGATTGGATGGTTACTGACATCCTGTGTCTACATGCCTACCAGTAAACATATCCTTAAATTCCTGCAATGCTACACACATTTCCTGAAACTGGCTAGGGATTGATTGTAGGGAGACAGCCACATCATTCACTGTCAAACTGAACATCACTTAGGATGTCTACCTCCAGACCCCCCCCCCCTCCACTGACTACTCCAGCAACTTACCGCAAGTAACAAGGCCTCTCTGCCATGATAGGACTTCATCATGTTAACATGGTAATGTTTGTGCTCTGGCCTTCTTCTCTACCACGTTGTTGATATCATTAAGCTTTTTTACAATGTTGAAAGGTGCTCTCAATCTACCTGCAAGTAGTTAAATCTCACAGGAGCATCACCTGTTGTCCTACAGAATACTTTCCAACTCAGACTGACCTGTCAAACCCAAATTTTGTTTGCTGCTCCTGAGCCATCCCTATGAGCTGCTTAAGCCTCTTCCTGACAATTCAGGGATATTCCACAGCAGGCCACATGTGGGAAATTAACCTACCCATTCACCCATCATGAATTAAATCCAAGGACTCCCTTACCTGTGACAATACTGCAGCTCAAAGTGAAAAAAAAAAGCAAATTTCTGGGGCACCTCCCTGTATGCAAACAAAAGATGGGGAAGATACTTGTTGCTCTTCCTGCTGATTTGCAAATGCCTTCAACATAGTCTCTATATAGAGCTGAACATCTCCATAAGACCATTTTTCTATGGATGGTAAGGGGTGGTCTTTAGCTGCTTTACCCTACAACACTTCCACAAACATGCCAGCAAGTCTGAGATAAAGTTGGCACCTCTATCTGTCAAGATTTTCCAGGGATACCCCATCCTGCTGAAAATGTCTAGCAATGACCTTCCTATTTTTTCTGCTCCAGTGGAAGACAGTGCTAATTCATCTGGATACCTTCTGGCATAATCTACTACTATCAGGATTTATTTCTTACCCGTAGGACTTAGGGTACTCATAGGTCTCACAATATCCATAGTTCCCTTCTGAAACAGTTCCTCAATAACAGACAAAAGCATCAAAGCAACCTTGGCTTTGTCCTCAGTCTTGCCAACATTCTGGGATTGCTCACAGGCTTAGCAGTACATTGTTATATTATTTGCAGTCCCAAGACAATACAAATTCTGCATCTTTCACCATACATTATGTCCATTTGGTTTGCACAAGACATATCATCTGCTATAGCCAGAGGTGCCAGTCAGTAGGCCCTGGGTAGTAACAAATGCTGATTTAATTCTCCCTGTGACCCTCCTTCATAGGTCAATTCTATGTACAATACCCCTTTGTCCAAGTATACAGACTCCTTCTGCCCTTGAGTATCAAAAGCCTTCTTGGCTACCGCCCTCATGTCCTGTAATGTATGATCTGAGAGCTGAGCCTGTCGCAACTCTTCCTTACTGGCCTTCATCAGCTCCTCCTTCTAAGAAAGCTTGGTACCATCTGCTAGTGGTGCCCCATGTTTTGCCTGACTGTTATCACTTACCTCTGTCCCAGAAGTATCTCCTTTCAGGAGAGTGCCAGTACCTCTCCCCTGCTGTGGCCATCCCTAAGCAGGAAAGTTTCAAATTTCTAGGCTATTGGTGATGCTGGTGTGGAAGCCTTCAAGAAGAATAGCATGAGGACAGCATGAGCTGAGCAAGAAGTGGAGATTAACTGCACCTCTACCACACTCAGGCAAATTCCCCTAGGCCAAGTGTACTAATGACCCCATATGAATTGCTGATTAAAGTAAAATAATAATATTACCCATTTATTAACCAAGTACACCCAATGGGCATCCCATCCCTTTTCAGGGGCAATGCCTGCTGAAGTAACTTGCTCAAGGTCACACAGTAGGCAAATGAGGGCTGAGACAATCAAACCCCATACCACAGGCACTACAGGTCACAGCCTTAACCCTCTGCCCCAACTGCACCAAATACATAGTCCTCCAAGAGTCCATTAAATTAAAATTTCCCAGAACATTATGTCTGATCTTTGACACATGTCGGTGCTACTACCCTTATGGTAGCGCTATCCAACCAGATATACAACAACACTGAAGCTTCCCCTTACAAACAAGCCAACTTAATCCCTAAAAATGGTGTGAAGTGGAAGCATTTCAGAGAAGGGTATGAGATTATCCTGCTTGGGCCCATGAAAAAATAGCTAAGGAGAAATAAGAAGTAAGTTTATACAGTTTCACTACAATCTCTCCCTGTATAAAACAATTAATTGCAGACCCCATTTTAGCTGAATTAGCACAAATACCACCTATCCATTCTTTCCAATTATTTTCAATCATAGTGCAGTCAATCTGCTTTAGCTTAATTTTTTGTAGGAAAAAAGACACCTTTGTTTGTGGAGATGTCTTTCACATTTCAGGTACTACATAAGATGGCATTATCCTGCCATCCCTTTGTGAAACTTGATCCTCCAGAATTAACTGTGCATGAGTGTAACGTCTAATGCCGAATCACACCAACAGTTAAGGACAATGATGCCTTATGACAAGCCAAGCACCTGTCTTTCATACAGATGTACTGAGCAATAACTATACAAGTAAGTTCAGCAAATAATGAGGTTGTGTACCCAAGGAAAATGGGTTACACAGATCTGATGCACGCACTCCTGCCTACCCCCTCCTGAGTTATAGCGGCCCAATTCACTGAAATTCCTGTGTAAGAGCAAAGAAAAAGCATTGACAATAAAGGGCATCCATGAACCATAACAGCCTATATAAAGCAGCCTAATACAGAGAAACATACCATTGGTATAACAAGATTGTAAACTGCACTGCATGTGAGTCTCTGAGACATGGTTGCATTAATCTGTTCTAACACTTTCTTGCAAAAAAGGCATACAAGGGATATAGCTATACTATACTATTCAATATTATATCTATATAAAGATTATATATATATATATATATATATATATATATATATATGTATATATATATATATATATATATATATATATATATATATATATATAGATGCGTGCGCGCTCGGGCACACACACACACACACACACACACACACACACACACACACACACATACATATATATGTATTTATATATGGGTCTGCTTCAAAAGATTGAATCCCAAAATACTGAAAACTTAAAATACTGAAGGATGGAATTTGCCCCTTCTCTTCTGCTCAGTGATTTTGGAGTTGGTATACATAATTAGCAGGAGGTGAGGGGGCAAATGAGGAGTGCAGAGGGGGCTTGCCCCCAGCATTAAAAATGTCTGCAGTATTGTGACTATTCAGTATTTTGGGATTCAGTCTTTTGGTTTGCAAGTCTTCTGAAGTAGACCCATATATACATACACACACACACACACACACACACACACATCTATCTATATATATATATATATATATATATATATATATATATATATATATATATATATATATATATATGTATATTAACACACACATACACACACACACACACACACACACACACACACACACACACACACGCATGCACACACACAACACACACACACAAGCACACATATATATATATATATATATATATATATATATATGTATGTGTATATATATATATATATATATATATATATATATATATATATATATATATATACACACACACACACATACACACACACACACACACACACACACACATATATATATATATATATATATATATGTATATATATATATATATATATATATGTATATATATATATATATATATATATATATATATATATATATATATATATATATAGTGGCTAGACTGATAATGCCCATATGCAGATATACCCTGTATGAAGTCAGGAGTAATGTTAGGCCAAAAGAGAGTGTCTGAATGAAGCTCAATGTATTTTTTTTTTTCATTCCTGTTTCTGGCATGTTTATTTGCAATGTATGCTCTCTTGGAAAAAAGGGAGGCACTTTTGCTTGTCTAAATAGCAAATGACACAGAGATGGACTGATTCATGAGAGAGGACAGCACCTACTTCTAATGTAACAAACAAGGATAAAAACATTATTGGAATGCAATAGCTGTTGGAACACTTTTTAAATCCCAAACAATGAAATAAGAAGACAGTAGAACTGACAAAGGACTTTTGTGATGTAACTCAGTGTTACAGAAGTGTTACTGAGAAAAGAAACAGAAATGCGTTTGCTGACTTGCATGTGGAATTATCCCATCTGTGAAAAGGTAGATATTTCAGAGACAATATTTCTAATAGCAGCTGTGGGACTTAAATATCTGTTGTTAGTTTTTTTTTCTGTACGTATCCTATGTTTACTTCATTTTATTTTAAGTCTCTTTGTGTGCCTCCAACGTGTGTTTTACTCTATATATGCAATATTGTCTTTATTTTTTTAGATAAAATCCATTTATTTTTCTTTTAGACTTTGTGTCTGGTATTTATTTATTAAAGGAAATGTATGTATTGGCACAGCAGAAGCATTATCGCCTCACAACAAGAGATTTCCCAGTTCGATTCTTGGCTGGGATGCCTTCTGTGCAGAGTCCTGCCTGTGTTCATGTGGGTTTCCTCTGGTTACTCCAGTTTCCTCTCACATTCCAAAGACATGCAATAGGTGTATTGTACAGTCCAAATTGGTCATAAGTGTAAGTGTGCATATGAGTGCGATGGGAAAGAACTACCACGGCAGGGCTAGCCACCCGGCAGTGTAAGACATGGCTTAGATGATTGTCAGTGTTGAAGTGACATTCCTGAACCCATGTGCAAAAACAGGAAAAAGGGGTTGTGAATGGATGGATTTTATGTACTGTTCCTTAGGTGAGAAGAGTATAGCTATTATTTACAGTTTGGAGTAACAAACTGTAGTGTATACGTCTTTCAGACTTAGCTAACTACCAGTGAAAGAGATATTAATTGGAAAAATTAGAGCAGACATGTAACAGAAATATCCTGACTTTCCCTCGAGTGGTAGTACTACAAAAAACAGAAAGAAATTTATGTAGAATTCTGCCAGCCTTCTCTGGAAATTGTGTGTGTGTGTGTGTGTGTGTGTGTGTGTGTGTGTGTGTGTGTGTGTGTGTGTGTGTAAAAATAACACTTTAATACCTTCTGTGAAAGGCATTTACCATAGATAGGTGGGCACTGGGGCACATTAATTAATGAAGAAGGTAATGTGGATCTGTAAGTGAATATGCAGTCTAATTTGAGTGTAAAGGTTGGAGATCCATACCTATGGCAGCAGTGCATTTTCTCTCTATGCATTTGGTGTCAGATTATATTTTGCTGATTACTCAGTGAAAGACTTCTGTGCATCTTCCTGTTATCATGTCCTGCTCTGTGGAGACAGTAATATAACATCATCCATCAGTCTAGGTGGCAGTGGTTCCACTAGTAACTCACATTTGGTGGACTCCATCACACCATGAGCCAGTATGAGGGAGACACCACCTTCAGGCAGCAGGAGATGAGCAGCATGCAAAGATTCCACAATAAGTTCATTATGCAGATACATACATCATACCAAAGAGAGTCATAAATTGAAAAGTGTAGCCCTACCTGTTCCCAATCTTCCCCTGCTCAGGCTAACTAAAAACACAAGAAAGGTAAGACATTGTATACACACACAAATTATAAACCTGCTAAATAAGACAACATTCCAACATTAGCATACAACAATGAACTGAAATAAAGCACACAACTGAAAGTATTTGCATAGTATAGTGGTGCAAGTCAACAAATTATAAATGGTGCAGAAACTTGGTATTAAAGATAAAATCAAATGAAGCATTTAACTGCTTGGGCCAACAGAGGTTGAATCTGTACTTTAATTAAAGTCTCATTGTAATATCAAAAATGATTCCATTTGCTGGGTATTCTCTACAGACCTTTCTGACCGCCAAAGTCCATTTCAGTTTCAATTTCATTATCCCTTCTTCATATAGGAGCATCCAACATATATTCAAATGACAGATATGTGCAGATTGCTCCATGATTAGCTGGTTTTAGGTCTTGTAAACAAGAGAGTCAGGTTTCTTTTTACAAAGCCAGTGATTTTGAAGGAGATGTTGCAGTCAGTCTAGTTCTGTGCTTCTTGTCTGCAGGAGGAACAAACATATCTTTGACTTTCTCCACATCCATAACTATATGAGCCCTCCCAGTCATCTAAAATATGCTTCATATCAAATGAGGCCACAGAAGAAAAAAGAATGAGTGTCTTTGATTAAAATTAGTGTTGCCAAAAACAGAGCTGAACTACAAAGCCCAATTTTCATCCCTAATGTAAAAAGAGCACTAGAGTTTTTCTCTTTGCAAGAAGTTTCATGCTCTAATCAGGAGCAAAGTTGACTGGATGACTTTCAATCTTTAGAATAGGCCAGGTCCTTGACCTTGCATAACATTCTCTCCTGATCGCTGTAATCTAAACAGAAAATCAAATGTCGGTGTAATTACTGTTCTGCTGCTTTGACAATATCCAATTAACTCACTCAGTCACCAGAGGCATCCCTGAATCTAGAAGATTTTAGTTTTATGCTCCCAATTTATAAAGTTGAAAGCATCAGTCCATTCCACCCTCTCTGGCAGCCCCAGAACCCTGAGATTGACCTTCTGGTTCTTGTTCTCAAGGTCATCCATGTTTGCTTCTAAAAAGATGAAGTTACAGTTCAGCTGATGGTCCTCAGAGTCCTCCTCATGATCTGTCAGTGCTGCAGTATGCCTGAATGCTGGCTCTGTAGTGATGCTTAAAGCTGTGATAGTTGTATTTCCCACACGGCAATGACTCACTTGAGTTGTTGAATATCTATTGATGCAGCCTAAATAAGTTTGCACAGGGAATTTATTATACTTCTTCTTACTTTAATTTATTCCAAGACTGGACCTGAAAGCATCACTGTATTGACCCATGCTATTGTATTCTGAAATGCTATATTGACCCATGCTATTGTATTGTGAAATGCTATATTGATCCATGCTTTTGTATTGTGAAATGCTATATTGACCCATGCTATTGTATTGTGAAATGCTATATTGACCCATGCTATTGTATTGTGAAATGCTATATTAACCCATGCTATTGTATTGTGAAATGCTATATTGACCCATGCTATTGTATTGTGAAATGCTATATTGATCCATGCTATTGTATTGTGAAATTCTATATTGACCCATGCTATTGTATTGTGAAATGCTATATTGACCCATGCTATTGTATTGTGATATGCTATATTGATGCATGCTATTGTATTGTGAAATGCTATATTGACCCATGCTATTGTATTTTGAAATGCTATCTTGACCCATGCTATTGTATTGTGAAACGCTATATTGACCCATACTATTGTATTGGGAAATACTATATTGACCTATGCTATTGTACTGTGAAATGCTATATTGACCCATGCTAGTGTATTGTGAAATGCTATATTGCCCCATGCTATTGTATTGTGAAATGCTATATACTGACCCATGCTATTGTATTGTGAAATGCTATATTGACCCATGCTATTGTATTGTGAAATGCTATATTGACCCAAGCTATTGTATTGTGAAATGCTATATTGACCCATGCTATTGTATTGTGAAATGCTATATTGATCCATGCTATTGCATTGTGAAATGCTGTTGTACAAAGCTGCAGATGAACGTGACTGAAAACAAATGGAAACATAAAGTACAGCTGATAAGCATCTTCTACATTTGTAAGTGAATGACTTAAGATCCATATATTTTCACACTACCAATAACTAAGACTTGGAGCCTCTGGAGTAATACATTTTCTGAAAAAAAATAAAGGTATGCCCAAACCCAGTCATCTTCAACATTGCTCGCAGAGATGACCATTTACCCTGGTCAAAGGCTATGACAGTGCCAGCTAATAACAGGCCCTAGTTCTGTTTGGTTAATATTGCATGTAGAGTATATATCAAAAACCTTACCAACATTCTAGACGAACTGACCCCCCCCCCCGCTGAATAAATACCACTTGTGCGTGGGTTCTGAATAGAAAACCTAAGATAGCCATGTGACTATTACTTCACTTCTGTTTAAAAGTTTCAGTTGATTCCCCAGGTACTGAACACTTATTTTATAGAAGAATCGTGATATGTCCAACACTTTTGGCAGTATGATTCAAATGTCTGGTCTCATTCTAACATCCTCTGGATCCTCAAGTAAAACAGTGAGTTGTAAGCTCACCAGAAATTATATTGTCTTAGGGACGTTTACCTTCTGTACTTGCAGAATCAACTCTGAGCCATACAGCTGACTTGAGTACCCCTTTTAAAGTGTCGGCTATCACCAAAGATGAAAAGGCCGAATTATCTTAAACTCTGCCTAACTTAAGTTAGTTCACTTCAAGTGTTCAGAAGCTCCTTTTATACCACTAACCAAATCAGGTTTATAATCATGCCCTTATTAGTCTTCTGATTTGGATATAGCATGCACACACACACACACACACACACACACACACACACACACACACACACACACACACACACACACACACACGTGCACGGATGCATACACACACACACACACACACACACACACACACACACACACACACACACACACACGCGCACACATACATACATGCACACATGCACGTGCATACACATGCACATAGATATACACACACAGATACATAGACACACACACACACACACACACACACACACACACACACACACACACACACACAGATAAATACACACAGGCACACACACACACACACACGCATGCACACACATGCACACATAGATACGTACACACACAAACACACACACACAAACTCACACACAGACCCTTACACACACACACACACACACACACACACACACACACACACACACATACACGTACACACACAGACACACACACACACACACACACACACAAACTCACACAGACAGATACATACACACACGCGGGCGT
The DNA here is from genome assembly GCF_019279795.1 of Protopterus annectens. Lineage (NCBI taxonomy): Eukaryota > Metazoa > Chordata > Ceratodontiformes > Protopteridae > Protopterus > Protopterus annectens. The sequence goes on along the minus strand of NC_056740.1, from coordinate 439,905,673 downwards.
GCACACATGCACATGCACACACAGATGCATACAAACATGTGCACAGGCACATGCACACACGCACATAGACGCACACACGCACATAAACATACACTCTGAGCAGCCTCAGCCTGCATCAGTTCAGCCTTAGACCATGGTTTGGGAACAATCCGCAGTTGGGTAGAATAGCCATACACATCAATGTAGTGAAAATGAAGAAAGAGCTATATGGGACATAAAAATAAGTGTGCAAGCATCTCAGAGCCAAGCCATTTCTTCATCAGATGGTAAACCTTTTGAAGGGGTGAAACTAATTAAGCATTTAGGATGTGGGTTAACACAGCACTAACTCTTATTATGTACAGCCATAAAACAAACAGCACTGTTGTGCACTGGTTAGTGTTGCTGAATCACAGTGCTTGATTTTCAAGCTCAGTTCATGGCTGAGATGCCTTGTATGTGGAATCTGCATGTACATCCTGTACCTGTGTGGATTTTCCTTGGTATTCCAGCTGCTTCCCAGATCTCTAATTAGTGCTGAAGATGAACTTGTAGCCTGCTTGTAGGTGTGCCTGCTGAGCCTGAGGGACTATATGTGCACATCTTGTGATGGAATAACACTTCCTCTATGATTAGTTTCGGTGCTTTGTGTACAGCAAGTGTCTGGATTCACTGTGGCTCTCCCCATCCTTAAAATGACTTAAAATAGGGTAATCAAAGTGTGAATGAATGAATGACTCAATGAATCCATAAAACTATCAGCAAACACAGGCCTTACAAAAGACTTGTCTTAGGGTGGTTTACCTCTTACAAAAGAGGCAAAAATACACTTTTGTTAAGGGAGTGGGAATGTTGATTAGGCAGTGTTTATTGTCTCACAG